>NC_132813.1:0-48585 GCF_048594095.1 Paramormyrops kingsleyae | reverse complement strand
CAATTTTAAAAGTCATTCTAGACCTTACTATAATTATATTTAATGGTTATTTAAGCATTAATGATTTTAAAAGTCATTTTAGACTTTGATATATTTATACTTAAACGTTATATTAGATAAAGTGTTAATACATTTACATGTGGGGGTAATTTGACCCTCCATCATTGTAAAAGTCACTTTATACACTAAACATTTTTATAATGGGGGTATTTAACCCTCCAACACTTTCAAAGTCCCTTTGGACGTTAATATATTTATAATGGGAGTTATTTAACCCTCCATCATTATCAAACATATCCAGACTATGAATTATATAAATAATTAACCCCCTCCAAGGGATGTAACCCAGTTGGATTACAATCAGGGGTGTATGGGTTCGAGGCCCCAAGTACAGTTGCACTTAGGGTTGAAAATAGTTTAGGGTTTGGACCCCAAAGTAAATTATCCTTAGGGTTAGGATCAGAGGTGTAGTTTAGGTTTAGGGCCCTAAGGTAAGTTATCCTTAGGGTTAGGGGTGTATTTGGGGTTAAGGCCCTAAGGTCAATTATCCTTAGGGTTGGGGGTGTCTTAGGATTAGGGCCCTAAGGTAAATTATCCTTAGGGTTAGGCATCCCAGTTGCGTGTTTAGGTTTAGGGCCCCAAGGTGAGTTATCCTTGGGGTTAGGCATCTCAGATGCGTTTAGGTTTAGGGCTCTAAGCAGCTTTCCTGTTAAAGATTATGGTTAGGGCATGGTTTAGGTTAAGGCCTATAATTTAAGTATGGGTAGCCGTGATCAGGTTCCAGACTTACAGGAATCCTGTATCAGGTCCCCAAGGTTAGGATCCTAAGGTAAAGTACCCTTAGGATTAGTATCAGGGGTGAGTTTTAGGTTTAGGGCCCTGGCAGTTAGCCTTAGGGCCTAGGCCAAGAACAACACGTAATTACCTAGGTGGTAACCCAGATCTGGCTCCAAAATAGGATTCCTAGATCAGGTCCCGACACGTGTTTCGCGCTGCCATGCGCTCATCAGGGAACCGGCATGTAATTGCCTACTAGGCCTTAGAATTGACGGTGGCACGAAGAAGGCGTATGCTGATGAACCTCGATGGCACGGGCTGGTTAGGTTTATGAATAGGGGCCGAGACCCCTGCCTGCACCCTGGCATGCCAGGGACACAGTAATGCACTGGCCAATCAATCAGGTTCATCGGTGCATCAGCCCGCTTACGCACCAACACATCATCCCTTTAAACAGGGTTTGGACATGCATAATTATCCCCATAGTAAGAAATGTCAATCTTTACCTTGTTTTCTCCAGGGGACGGCGGCGACGACGACATGGAAGGTCCAGGAGAGTCCCAGCAGCAGGAGGCCAATATGGGTTAAAGCCACACAGGGAGTAGTACACGATGCCAACAGGTTTATGCCCTTCCCTGCAGCTAAAGTACCCCGGTCCATCCTTGTTATGGGGTTTCGCCTAAATCGGATGTTGCCCCCTCAGATCTGCATTCCAATGTGGTTCACAGCGTGGTGGGCCTTTAACCTCAGCCTACGCCGGACCGCCTTCTCCCAGATCTGGCAAACCGCCCACTATAGGCTGGCAACCACCTGCGGCACGGACTTTCACCTGAGGGCCCCCCAGAGGCACATCCCAGCATGTGGGTTAGCTCCAGACTCAATCCATTGCCATCCTATGCCAAGCACGATCCCAGTGGAGCTAATCTATTAGCACTGTGTCCCAACACCCTTCCTCTACAGAGGTTTTAGGGAGATTAGGGTAACACAGTATAGAAAAGTTTTAAATATGGGAGTTATTTAAACCCTCCATAGATTTATGCGTGGGAGTTAATTAAACCCTCCACAATCCAATATCTGGGGGGTGAATTAATCCTCCCCAGGTCTGATATCAGGCCATCCAGTGCCAAGCACCTTTCCACTAACATTAGTTAAATAATATTATTATTTCTTCCACAGTATAAAAAGAGTAAGAAATCCAATACCTGCAGCCTTGTGTCCCACGTCCTTCCTCAGTAGAGGCTTAAGGAGAATGAAGGTGACACAGAAAGAGAAACAGACATTGCCCCAACAAAATTAATCCATCCAGTGTCGTGTCATGCATCCTTCCTCTGTAGAGGCTTAAGGAGAATGAGGGTGACACAGTGAGAGAGTAGAATACAACCCCTGTAAAGTTGATCCATCCAATATATAGTGTGTCCCACATCCTTCCTCTGCGGAGGCTTAAGGCAAATGAGGGGAGCACAGTGAAAAGCAGTTTTTATATATGGGGGTCATTTAACCCTCCACAATTTTAAAAGTCATTCTAGACCTTACTATAATTATATTTAATGGTTATTTAAGCATTAATGATTTTAAAAGTCATTTTAGACTTTGATATATTTATACTTAAACGTTATATTAGATAAAGTGTTAATACATTTACATGTGGGGGTAATTTGACCCTCCATCATTGTAAAAGTCACTTTATACACTAAACATTTTTATAATGGGGGTATTTAACCCTCCAACACTTTCAAAGTCCCTTTGGACGTTAATATATTTATAATGGGAGTTATTTAACCCTCCATCATTATCAAACATATCCAGACTATGAATTATATAAATAATTAACCCCCTCCAAGGGATGTAACCCAGTTGGATTACAATCAGGGGTGTATGGGTTCGAGGCCCCAAGTACAGTTGCACTTAGGGTTGAAAATAGTTTAGGGTTTGGACCCCAAAGTAAATTATCCTTAGGGTTAGGATCAGAGGTGTAGTTTAGGTTTAGGGCCCTAAGGTAAGTTATCCTTAGGGTTAGGGGTGTATTTGGGGTTAAGGCCCTAAGGTCAATTATCCTTAGGGTTGGGGGTGTCTTAGGATTAGGGCCCTAAGGTAAATTATCCTTAGGGTTAGGCATCCCAGTTGCGTGTTTAGGTTTAGGGCCCCAAGGTGAGTTATCCTTGGGGTTAGGCATCTCAGATGCGTTTAGGTTTAGGGCTCTAAGCAGCTTTCCTGTTAAAGATTATGGTTAGGGCATGGTTTATGGTTAAGGCCTATAATTTAAGTATGGGTAGCCGTGATCAGGTTCCAGACTTACAGGAATCCTGTATCAGGTCCCCAAGGTTAGGATCCTAAGGTAAAGTACCCTTAGGATTAGTATCAGGGGTGAGTTTTAGGTTTAGGGCCCTGGCAGTTAGCCTTAGGGCCTAGGCCAAGAACAACACGTAATTACCTAGGTGGTAACCCAGATCTGGCTCCAAAATAGGATTCCTAGATCAGGTCCCGACACGTGTTTCGCGCTGCCATGCGCTCATCAGGGAACCGGCATGTAATTGCCTACTAGGCCTTAGAATTGACGGTGGCACGAAGAAGGCGTATGCTGATGAACCTCGATGGCACGGGCTGGTTAGGTTTATGAATAGGGGCCGAGACCCCTGCCTGCACCCTGGCATGCCAGGGACACAGTAATGCACTGGCCAATCAATCAGGTTCATCGGTGCATCAGCCCGCTTACGCACCAACACATCATCCCTTTAAACAGGGTTTGGACATGCATAATTATCCCCATAGTAAGAAATGTCAATCTTTACCTTGTTTTCTCCAGGGGACGGCGGCGACGACGACATGGAAGGTCCAGGAGAGTCCCAGCAGCAGGAGGCCAATATGGGTTAAAGCCACACAGGGAGTAGTACACGATGCCAACAGGTTTATGCCCTTCCCTGCAGCTAAAGTACCCCGGTCCATCCTTGTTATGGGGTTTCGCCTAAATCGGATGTTGCCCCCTCAGATCTGCATTCCAATGTGGTTCACAGCGTGGTGGGCCTTTAACCTCAGCCTACGCCGGACCGCCTTCTCCCAGATCTGGCAAACCGCCCACTATAGGCTGGCAACCACCTGCGGCACGGACTTTCACCTGAGGGCCCCCCAGAGGCACATCCCAGCATGTGGGTTAGCTCCAGACTCAATCCATTGCCATCCTATGCCAAGCACGATCCCAGTGGAGCTAATCTATTAGCACTGTGTCCCAACACCCTTCCTCTACAGAGGTTTTAGGGAGATTAGGGTAACACAGTATAGAAAAGTTTTAAATATGGGAGTTATTTAAACCCTCCATAGATTTATGCGTGGGAGTTAATTAAACCCTCCACAATCCAATATCTGGGGGGTGAATTAATCCTCCCCAGGTCTGATATCAGGCCATCCAGTGCCAAGCACCTTTCCACTAACATTAGTTAAATAATATTATTATTTCTTCCACAGTATAAAAAGAGTAAGAAATCCAATACCTGCAGCCTTGTGTCCCACGTCCTTCCTCAGTAGAGGCTTAAGGAGAATGAAGGTGACACAGAAAGAGAAACAGACATTGCCCCAACAAAATTAATCCATCCAGTGTCGTGTCATGCATCCTTCCTCTGTAGAGGCTTAAGGAGAATGAGGGTGACACAGTGAGAGAGTAGAATACAACCCCTGTAAAGTTGATCCATCCAATATATAGTGTGTCCCACATCCTTCCTCTGCGGAGGCTTAAGGCAAATGAGGGGAGCACAGTGAAAAGCAGTTTTTATATATGGGGGTCATTTAACCCTCCACAATTTTAAAAGTCATTCTAGACCTTACTATAATTATATTTAATGGTTATTTAAGCATTAATGATTTTAAAAGTCATTTTAGACTTTGATATATTTATACTTAAACGTTATATTAGATAAAGTGTTAATACATTTACATGTGGGGGTAATTTGACCCTCCATCATTGTAAAAGTCACTTTATACACTAAACATTTTTATAATGGGGGTATTTAACCCTCCAACACTTTCAAAGTCCCTTTGGACGTTAATATATTTATAATGGGAGTTATTTAACCCTCCATCATTATCAAACATATCCAGACTATGAATTATATAAATAATTAACCCCCTCCAAGGGATGTAACCCAGTTGGATTACAATCAGGGGTGTATGGGTTCGAGGCCCCAAGTACAGTTGCACTTAGGGTTGAAAATAGTTTAGGGTTTGGACCCCAAAGTAAATTATCCTTAGGGTTAGGATCAGAGGTGTAGTTTAGGTTTAGGGCCCTAAGGTAAGTTATCCTTAGGGTTAGGGGTGTATTTGGGGTTAAGGCCCTAAGGTCAATTATCCTTAGGGTTGGGGGTGTCTTAGGATTAGGGCCCTAAGGTAAATTATCCTTAGGGTTAGGCATCCCAGTTGCGTGTTTAGGTTTAGGGCCCCAAGGTGAGTTATCCTTGGGGTTAGGCATCTCAGATGCGTTTAGGTTTAGGGCTCTAAGCAGCTTTCCTGTTAAAGATTATGGTTAGGGCATGGTTTAGGTTAAGGCCTATAATTTAAGTATGGGTAGCCGTGATCAGGTTCCAGACTTACAGGAATCCTGTATCAGGTCCCCAAGGTTAGGATCCTAAGGTAAAGTACCCTTAGGATTAGTATCAGGGGTGAGTTTTAGGTTTAGGGCCCTGGCAGTTAGCCTTAGGGCCTAGGCCAAGAACAACACGTAATTACCTAGGTGGTAACCCAGATCTGGCTCCAAAATAGGATTCCTAGATCAGGTCCCGACACGTGTTTCGCGCTGCCATGCGCTCATCAGGGAACCGGCATGTAATTGCCTACTAGGCCTTAGAATTGACGGTGGCACGAAGAAGGCGTATGCTGATGAACCTCGATGGCACGGGCTGGTTAGGTTTATGAATAGGGGCCGAGACCCCTGCCTGCACCCTGGCATGCCAGGGACACAGTAATGCACTGGCCAATCAATCAGGTTCATCGGTGCATCAGCCCGCTTACGCACCAACACATCATCCCTTTAAACAGGGTTTGGACATGCATAATTATCCCCATAGTAAGAAATGTCAATCTTTACCTTGTTTTCTCCAGGGGACGGCGGCGACGACGACATGGAAGGTCCAGGAGAGTCCCAGCAGCAGGAGGCCAATATGGGTTAAAGCCACACAGGGAGTAGTACACGATGCCAACAGGTTTATGCCCTTCCCTGCAGCTAAAGTACCCCGGTCCATCCTTGTTATGGGGTTTCGCCTAAATCGGATGTTGCCCCCTCAGATCTGCATTCCAATGTGGTTCACAGCGTGGTGGGCCTTTAACCTCAGCCTACGCCGGACCGCCTTCTCCCAGATCTGGCAAACCGCCCACTATAGGCTGGCAACCACCTGCGGCACGGACTTTCACCTGAGGGCCCCCCAGAGGCACATCCCAGCATGTGGGTTAGCTCCAGACTCAATCCATTGCCATCCTATGCCAAGCACGATCCCAGTGGAGCTAATCTATTAGCACTGTGTCCCAACACCCTTCCTCTACAGAGGTTTTAGGGAGATTAGGGTAACACAGTATAGAAAAGTTTTAAATATGGGAGTTATTTAAACCCTCCATAGATTTATGCGTGGGAGTTAATTAAACCCTCCACAATCCAATATCTGGGGGGTGAATTAATCCTCCCCAGGTCTGATATCAGGCCATCCAGTGCCAAGCACCTTTCCACTAACATTAGTTAAATAATATTATTATTTCTTCCACAGTATAAAAAGAGTAAGAAATCCAATACCTGCAGCCTTGTGTCCCACGTCCTTCCTCAGTAGAGGCTTAAGGAGAATGAAGGTGACACAGAAAGAGAAACAGACATTGCCCCAACAAAATTAATCCATCCAGTGTCGTGTCATGCATCCTTCCTCTGTAGAGGCTTAAGGAGAATGAGGGTGACACAGTGAGAGAGTAGAATACAACCCCTGTAAAGTTGATCCATCCAATATATAGTGTGTCCCACATCCTTCCTCTGCGGAGGCTTAAGGCAAATGAGGGGAGCACAGTGAAAAGCAGTTTTTATATATGGGGGTCATTTAACCCTCCACAATTTTAAAAGTCATTCTAGACCTTACTATAATTATATTTAATGGTTATTTAAGCATTAATGATTTTAAAAGTCATTTTAGACTTTGATATATTTATACTTAAACGTTATATTAGATAAAGTGTTAATACATTTACATGTGGGGGTAATTTGACCCTCCATCATTGTAAAAGTCACTTTATACACTAAACATTTTTATAATGGGGGTATTTAACCCTCCAACACTTTCAAAGTCCCTTTGGACGTTAATATATTTATAATGGGAGTTATTTAACCCTCCATCATTATCAAACATATCCAGACTATGAATTATATAAATAATTAACCCCCTCCAAGGGATGTAACCCAGTTGGATTACAATCAGGGGTGTATGGGTTCGAGGCCCCAAGTACAGTTGCACTTAGGGTTGAAAATAGTTTAGGGTTTGGACCCCAAAGTAAATTATCCTTAGGGTTAGGATCAGAGGTGTAGTTTAGGTTTAGGGCCCTAAGGTAAGTTATCCTTAGGGTTAGGGGTGTATTTGGGGTTAAGGCCCTAAGGTCAATTATCCTTAGGGTTGGGGGTGTCTTAGGATTAGGGCCCTAAGGTAAATTATCCTTAGGGTTAGGCATCCCAGTTGCGTGTTTAGGTTTAGGGCCCCAAGGTGAGTTATCCTTGGGGTTAGGCATCTCAGATGCGTTTAGGTTTAGGGCTCTAAGCAGCTTTCCTGTTAAAGATTATGGTTAGGGCATGGTTTAGGTTAAGGCCTATAATTTAAGTATGGGTAGCCGTGATCAGGTTCCAGACTTACAGGAATCCTGTATCAGGTCCCCAAGGTTAGGATCCTAAGGTAAAGTACCCTTAGGATTAGTATCAGGGGTGAGTTTTAGGTTTAGGGCCCTGGCAGTTAGCCTTAGGGCCTAGGCCAAGAACAACACGTAATTACCTAGGTGGTAACCCAGATCTGGCTCCAAAATAGGATTCCTAGATCAGGTCCCGACACGTGTTTCGCGCTGCCATGCGCTCATCAGGGAACCGGCATGTAATTGCCTACTAGGCCTTAGAATTGACGGTGGCACGAAGAAGGCGTATGCTGATGAACCTCGATGGCACGGGCTGGTTAGGTTTATGAATAGGGGCCGAGACCCCTGCCTGCACCCTGGCATGCCAGGGACACAGTAATGCACTGGCCAATCAATCAGGTTCATCGGTGCATCAGCCCGCTTACGCACCAACACATCATCCCTTTAAACAGGGTTTGGACATGCATAATTATCCCCATAGTAAGAAATGTCAATCTTTACCTTGTTTTCTCCAGGGGACGGCGGCGACGACGACATGGAAGGTCCAGGAGAGTCCCAGCAGCAGGAGGCCAATATGGGTTAAAGCCACACAGGGAGTAGTACACGATGCCAACAGGTTTATGCCCTTCCCTGCAGCTAAAGTACCCCGGTCCATCCTTGTTATGGGGTTTCGCCTAAATCGGATGTTGCCCCCTCAGATCTGCATTCCAATGTGGTTCACAGCGTGGTGGGCCTTTAACCTCAGCCTACGCCGGACCGCCTTCTCCCAGATCTGGCAAACCGCCCACTATAGGCTGGCAACCACCTGCGGCACGGACTTTCACCTGAGGGCCCCCCAGAGGCACATCCCAGCATGTGGGTTAGCTCCAGACTCAATCCATTGCCATCCTATGCCAAGCACGATCCCAGTGGAGCTAATCTATTAGCACTGTGTCCCAACACCCTTCCTCTACAGAGGTTTTAGGGAGATTAGGGTAACACAGTATAGAAAAGTTTTAAATATGGGAGTTATTTAAACCCTCCATAGATTTATGCGTGGGAGTTAATTAAACCCTCCACAATCCAATATCTGGGGGGTGAATTAATCCTCCCCAGGTCTGATATCAGGCCATCCAGTGCCAAGCACCTTTCCACTAACATTAGTTAAATAATATTATTATTTCTTCCACAGTATAAAAAGAGTAAGAAATCCAATACCTGCAGCCTTGTGTCCCACGTCCTTCCTCAGTAGAGGCTTAAGGAGAATGAAGGTGACACAGAAAGAGAAACAGACATTGCCCCAACAAAATTAATCCATCCAGTGTCGTGTCATGCATCCTTCCTCTGTAGAGGCTTAAGGAGAATGAGGGTGACACAGTGAGAGAGTAGAATACAACCCCTGTAAAGTTGATCCATCCAATATATAGTGTGTCCCACATCCTTCCTCTGCGGAGGCTTAAGGCAAATGAGGGGAGCACAGTGAAAAGCAGTTTTTATATATGGGGGTCATTTAACCCTCCACAATTTTAAAAGTCATTCTAGACCTTACTATAATTATATTTAATGGTTATTTAAGCATTAATGATTTTAAAAGTCATTTTAGACTTTGATATATTTATACTTAAACGTTATATTAGATAAAGTGTTAATACATTTACATGTGGGGGTAATTTGACCCTCCATCATTGTAAAAGTCACTTTATACACTAAACATTTTTATAATGGGGGTATTTAACCCTCCAACACTTTCAAAGTCCCTTTGGACGTTAATATATTTATAATGGGAGTTATTTAACCCTCCATCATTATCAAACATATCCAGACTATGAATTATATAAATAATTAACCCCCTCCAAGGGATGTAACCCAGTTGGATTACAATCAGGGGTGTATGGGTTCGAGGCCCCAAGTACAGTTGCACTTAGGGTTGAAAATAGTTTAGGGTTTGGACCCCAAAGTAAATTATCCTTAGGGTTAGGATCAGAGGTGTAGTTTAGGTTTAGGGCCCTAAGGTAAGTTATCCTTAGGGTTAGGGGTGTATTTGGGGTTAAGGCCCTAAGGTCAATTATCCTTAGGGTTGGGGGTGTCTTAGGATTAGGGCCCTAAGGTAAATTATCCTTAGGGTTAGGCATCCCAGTTGCGTGTTTAGGTTTAGGGCCCCAAGGTGAGTTATCCTTGGGGTTAGGCATCTCAGATGCGTTTAGGTTTAGGGCTCTAAGCAGCTTTCCTGTTAAAGATTATGGTTAGGGCATGGTTTAGGTTAAGGCCTATAATTTAAGTATGGGTAGCCGTGATCAGGTTCCAGACTTACAGGAATCCTGTATCAGGTCCCCAAGGTTAGGATCCTAAGGTAAAGTACCCTTAGGATTAGTATCAGGGGTGAGTTTTAGGTTTAGGGCCCTGGCAGTTAGCCTTAGGGCCTAGGCCAAGAACAACACGTAATTACCTAGGTGGTAACCCAGATCTGGCTCCAAAATAGGATTCCTAGATCAGGTCCCGACACGTGTTTCGCGCTGCCATGCGCTCATCAGGGAACCGGCATGTAATTGCCTACTAGGCCTTAGAATTGACGGTGGCACGAAGAAGGCGTATGCTGATGAACCTCGATGGCACGGGCTGGTTAGGTTTATGAATAGGGGCCGAGACCCCTGCCTGCACCCTGGCATGCCAGGGACACAGTAATGCACTGGCCAATCAATCAGGTTCATCGGTGCATCAGCCCGCTTACGCACCAACACATCATCCCTTTAAACAGGGTTTGGACATGCATAATTATCCCCATAGTAAGAAATGTCAATCTTTACCTTGTTTTCTCCAGGGGACGGCGGCGACGACGACATGGAAGGTCCAGGAGAGTCCCAGCAGCAGGAGGCCAATATGGGTTAAAGCCACACAGGGAGTAGTACACGATGCCAACAGGTTTATGCCCTTCCCTGCAGCTAAAGTACCCCGGTCCATCCTTGTTATGGGGTTTCGCCTAAATCGGATGTTGCCCCCTCAGATCTGCATTCCAATGTGGTTCACAGCGTGGTGGGCCTTTAACCTCAGCCTACGCCGGACCGCCTTCTCCCAGATCTGGCAAACCGCCCACTATAGGCTGGCAACCACCTGCGGCACGGACTTTCACCTGAGGGCCCCCCAGAGGCACATCCCAGCATGTGGGTTAGCTCCAGACTCAATCCATTGCCATCCTATGCCAAGCACGATCCCAGTGGAGCTAATCTATTAGCACTGTGTCCCAACACCCTTCCTCTACAGAGGTTTTAGGGAGATTAGGGTAACACAGTATAGAAAAGTTTTAAATATGGGAGTTATTTAAACCCTCCATAGATTTATGCGTGGGAGTTAATTAAACCCTCCACAATCCAATATCTGGGGGGTGAATTAATCCTCCCCAGGTCTGATATCAGGCCATCCAGTGCCAAGCACCTTTCCACTAACATTAGTTAAATAATATTATTATTTCTTCCACAGTATAAAAAGAGTAAGAAATCCAATACCTGCAGCCTTGTGTCCCACGTCCTTCCTCAGTAGAGGCTTAAGGAGAATGAAGGTGACACAGAAAGAGAAACAGACATTGCCCCAACAAAATTAATCCATCCAGTGTCGTGTCATGCATCCTTCCTCTGTAGAGGCTTAAGGAGAATGAGGGTGACACAGTGAGAGAGTAGAATACAACCCCTGTAAAGTTGATCCATCCAATATATAGTGTGTCCCACATCCTTCCTCTGCGGAGGCTTAAGGCAAATGAGGGGAGCACAGTGAAAAGCAGTTTTTATATATGGGGGTCATTTAACCCTCCACAATTTTAAAAGTCATTCTAGACCTTACTATAATTATATTTAATGGTTATTTAAGCATTAATGATTTTAAAAGTCATTTTAGACTTTGATATATTTATACTTAAACGTTATATTAGATAAAGTGTTAATACATTTACATGTGGGGGTAATTTGACCCTCCATCATTGTAAAAGTCACTTTATACACTAAACATTTTTATAATGGGGGTATTTAACCCTCCAACACTTTCAAAGTCCCTTTGGACGTTAATATATTTATAATGGGAGTTATTTAACCCTCCATCATTATCAAACATATCCAGACTATGAATTATATAAATAATTAACCCCCTCCAAGGGATGTAACCCAGTTGGATTACAATCAGGGGTGTATGGGTTCGAGGCCCCAAGTACAGTTGCACTTAGGGTTGAAAATAGTTTAGGGTTTGGACCCCAAAGTAAATTATCCTTAGGGTTAGGATCAGAGGTGTAGTTTAGGTTTAGGGCCCTAAGGTAAGTTATCCTTAGGGTTAGGGGTGTATTTGGGGTTAAGGCCCTAAGGTCAATTATCCTTAGGGTTGGGGGTGTCTTAGGATTAGGGCCCTAAGGTAAATTATCCTTAGGGTTAGGCATCCCAGTTGCGTGTTTAGGTTTAGGGCCCCAAGGTGAGTTATCCTTGGGGTTAGGCATCTCAGATGCGTTTAGGTTTAGGGCTCTAAGCAGCTTTCCTGTTAAAGATTATGGTTAGGGCATGGTTTAGGTTAAGGCCTATAATTTAAGTATGGGTAGCCGTGATCAGGTTCCAGACTTACAGGAATCCTGTATCAGGTCCCCAAGGTTAGGATCCTAAGGTAAAGTACCCTTAGGATTAGTATCAGGGGTGAGTTTTAGGTTTAGGGCCCTGGCAGTTAGCCTTAGGGCCTAGGCCAAGAACAACACGTAATTACCTAGGTGGTAACCCAGATCTGGCTCCAAAATAGGATTCCTAGATCAGGTCCCGACACGTGTTTCGCGCTGCCATGCGCTCATCAGGGAACCGGCATGTAATTGCCTACTAGGCCTTAGAATTGACGGTGGCACGAAGAAGGCGTATGCTGATGAACCTCGATGGCACGGGCTGGTTAGGTTTATGAATAGGGGCCGAGACCCCTGCCTGCACCCTGGCATGCCAGGGACACAGTAATGCACTGGCCAATCAATCAGGTTCATCGGTGCATCAGCCCGCTTACGCACCAACACATCATCCCTTTAAACAGGGTTTGGACATGCATAATTATCCCCATAGTAAGAAATGTCAATCTTTACCTTGTTTTCTCCAGGGGACGGCGGCGACGACGACATGGAAGGTCCAGGAGAGTCCCAGCAGCAGGAGGCCAATATGGGTTAAAGCCACACAGGGAGTAGTACACGATGCCAACAGGTTTATGCCCTTCCCTGCAGCTAAAGTACCCCGGTCCATCCTTGTTATGGGGTTTCGCCTAAATCGGATGTTGCCCCCTCAGATCTGCATTCCAATGTGGTTCACAGCGTGGTGGGCCTTTAACCTCAGCCTACGCCGGACCGCCTTCTCCCAGATCTGGCAAACCGCCCACTATAGGCTGGCAACCACCTGCGGCACGGACTTTCACCTGAGGGCCCCCCAGAGGCACATCCCAGCATGTGGGTTAGCTCCAGACTCAATCCATTGCCATCCTATGCCAAGCACGATCCCAGTGGAGCTAATCTATTAGCACTGTGTCCCAACACCCTTCCTCTACAGAGGTTTTAGGGAGATTAGGGTAACACAGTATAGAAAAGTTTTAAATATGGGAGTTATTTAAACCCTCCATAGATTTATGCGTGGGAGTTAATTAAACCCTCCACAATCCAATATCTGGGGGGTGAATTAATCCTCCCCAGGTCTGATATCAGGCCATCCAGTGCCAAGCACCTTTCCACTAACATTAGTTAAATAATATTATTATTTCTTCCACAGTATAAAAAGAGTAAGAAATCCAATACCTGCAGCCTTGTGTCCCACGTCCTTCCTCAGTAGAGGCTTAAGGAGAATGAAGGTGACACAGAAAGAGAAACAGACATTGCCCCAACAAAATTAATCCATCCAGTGTCGTGTCATGCATCCTTCCTCTGTAGAGGCTTAAGGAGAATGAGGGTGACACAGTGAGAGAGTAGAATACAACCCCTGTAAAGTTGATCCATCCAATATATAGTGTGTCCCACATCCTTCCTCTGCGGAGGCTTAAGGCAAATGAGGGGAGCACAGTGAAAAGCAGTTTTTATATATGGGGGTCATTTAACCCTCCACAATTTTAAAAGTCATTCTAGACCTTACTATAATTATATTTAATGGTTATTTAAGCATTAATGATTTTAAAAGTCATTTTAGACTTTGATATATTTATACTTAAACGTTATATTAGATAAAGTGTTAATACATTTACATGTGGGGGTAATTTGACCCTCCATCATTGTAAAAGTCACTTTATACACTAAACATTTTTATAATGGGGGTATTTAACCCTCCAACACTTTCAAAGTCCCTTTGGACGTTAATATATTTATAATGGGAGTTATTTAACCCTCCATCATTATCAAACATATCCAGACTATGAATTATATAAATAATTAACCCCCTCCAAGGGATGTAACCCAGTTGGATTACAATCAGGGGTGTATGGGTTCGAGGCCCCAAGTACAGTTGCACTTAGGGTTGAAAATAGTTTAGGGTTTGGACCCCAAAGTAAATTATCCTTAGGGTTAGGATCAGAGGTGTAGTTTAGGTTTAGGGCCCTAAGGTAAGTTATCCTTAGGGTTAGGGGTGTATTTGGGGTTAAGGCCCTAAGGTCAATTATCCTTAGGGTTGGGGGTGTCTTAGGATTAGGGCCCTAAGGTAAATTATCCTTAGGGTTAGGCATCCCAGTTGCGTGTTTAGGTTTAGGGCCCCAAGGTGAGTTATCCTTGGGGTTAGGCATCTCAGATGCGTTTAGGTTTAGGGCTCTAAGCAGCTTTCCTGTTAAAGATTATGGTTAGGGCATGGTTTAGGTTAAGGCCTATAATTTAAGTATGGGTAGCCGTGATCAGGTTCCAGACTTACAGGAATCCTGTATCAGGTCCCCAAGGTTAGGATCCTAAGGTAAAGTACCCTTAGGATTAGTATCAGGGGTGAGTTTTAGGTTTAGGGCCCTGGCAGTTAGCCTTAGGGCCTAGGCCAAGAACAACACGTAATTACCTAGGTGGTAACCCAGATCTGGCTCCAAAATAGGATTCCTAGATCAGGTCCCGACACGTGTTTCGCGCTGCCATGCGCTCATCAGGGAACCGGCAAGTAATTGCCTACTAGGCCTTAGAATTGACGGTGGCACGAAGAAGGCGTATGCTGATGAACCTCGATGGCACGGGCTGGTTAGGTTTATGAATAGGGGCCGAGACCCCTGCCTGCACCCTGGCATGCCAGGGACACAGTAATGCACTGGCCAATCAATCAGGTTCATCGGTGCATCAGCCCGCTTACGCACCAACACATCATCCCTTTAAACAGGGTTTGGACATGCATAATTATCCCCATAGTAAGAAATGTCAATCTTTACCTTGTTTTCTCCAGGGGACGGCGGCGACGACGACATGGAAGGTCCAGGAGAGTCCCAGCAGCAGGAGGCCAATATGGGTTAAAGCCACACAGGGAGTAGTACACGATGCCAACAGGTTTATGCCCTTCCCTGCAGCTAAAGTACCCCGGTCCATCCTTGTTATGGGGTTTCGCCTAAATCGGATGTTGCCCCCTCAGATCTGCATTCCAATGTGGTTCACAGCGTGGTGGGCCTTTAACCTCAGCCTACGCCGGACCGCCTTCTCCCAGATCTGGCAAACCGCCCACTATAGGCTGGCAACCACCTGCGGCACGGACTTTCACCTGAGGGCCCCCCAGAGGCACATCCCAGCATGTGGGTTAGCTCCAGACTCAATCCATTGCCATCCTATGCCAAGCACGATCCCAGTGGAGCTAATCTATTAGCACTGTGTCCCAACACCCTTCCTCTACAGAGGTTTTAGGGAGATTAGGGTAACACAGTATAGAAAAGTTTTAAATATGGGAGTTATTTAAACCCTCCATAGATTTATGCGTGGGAGTTAATTAAACCCTCCACAATCCAATATCTGGGGGGTGAATTAATCCTCCCCAGGTCTGATATCAGGCCATCCAGTGCCAAGCACCTTTCCACTAACATTAGTTAAATAATATTATTATTTCTTCCACAGTATAAAAAGAGTAAGAAATCCAATACCTGCAGCCTTGTGTCCCACGTCCTTCCTCAGTAGAGGCTTAAGGAGAATGAAGGTGACACAGAAAGAGAAACAGACATTGCCCCAACAAAATTAATCCATCCAGTGTCGTGTCATGCATCCTTCCTCTGTAGAGGCTTAAGGAGAATGAGGGTGACACAGTGAGAGAGTAGAATACAACCCCTGTAAAGTTGATCCATCCAATATATAGTGTGTCCCACATCCTTCCTCTGCGGAGGCTTAAGGCAAATGAGGGGAGCACAGTGAAAAGCAGTTTTTATATATGGGGGTCATTTAACCCTCCACAATTTTAAAAGTCATTCTAGACCTTACTATAATTATATTTAATGGTTATTTAAGCATTAATGATTTTAAAAGTCATTTTAGACTTTGATATATTTATACTTAAACGTTATATTAGATAAAGTGTTAATACATTTACATGTGGGGGTAATTTGACCCTCCATCATTGTAAAAGTCACTTTATACACTAAACATTTTTATAATGGGGGTATTTAACCCTCCAACACTTTCAAAGTCCCTTTGGACGTTAATATATTTATAATGGGAGTTATTTAACCCTCCATCATTATCAAACATATCCAGACTATGAATTATATAAATAATTAACCCCCTCCAAGGGATGTAACCCAGTTGGATTACAATCAGGGGTGTATGGGTTCGAGGCCCCAAGTACAGTTGCACTTAGGGTTGAAAATAGTTTAGGGTTTGGACCCCAAAGTAAATTATCCTTAGGGTTAGGATCAGAGGTGTAGTTTAGGTTTAGGGCCCTAAGGTAAGTTATCCTTAGGGTTAGGGGTGTATTTGGGGTTAAGGCCCTAAGGTCAATTATCCTTAGGGTTGGGGGTGTCTTAGGATTAGGGCCCTAAGGTAAATTATCCTTAGGGTTAGGCATCCCAGTTGCGTGTTTAGGTTTAGGGCCCCAAGGTGAGTTATCCTTGGGGTTAGGCATCTCAGATGCGTTTAGGTTTAGGGCTCTAAGCAGCTTTCCTGTTAAAGATTATGGTTAGGGCATGGTTTAGGTTAAGGCCTATAATTTAAGTATGGGTAGCCGTGATCAGGTTCCAGACTTACAGGAATCCTGTATCAGGTCCCCAAGGTTAGGATCCTAAGGTAAAGTACCCTTAGGATTAGTATCAGGGGTGAGTTTTAGGTTTAGGGCCCTGGCAGTTAGCCTTAGGGCCTAGGCCAAGAACAACACGTAATTACCTAGGTGGTAACCCAGATCTGGCTCCAAAATAGGATTCCTAGATCAGGTCCCGACACGTGTTTCGCGCTGCCATGCGCTCATCAGGGAACCGGCATGTAATTGCCTACTAGGCCTTAGAATTGACGGTGGCACGAAGAAGGCGTATGCTGATGAACCTCGATGGCACGGGCTGGTTAGGTTTATGAATAGGGGCCGAGACCCCTGCCTGCACCCTGGCATGCCAGGGACACAGTAATGCACTGGCCAATCAATCAGGTTCATCGGTGCATCAGCCCGCTTACGCACCAACACATCATCCCTTTAAACAGGGTTTGGACATGCATAATTATCCCCATAGTAAGAAATGTCAATCTTTACCTTGTTTTCTCCAGGGGACGGCGGCGACGACGACATGGAAGGTCCAGGAGAGTCCCAGCAGCAGGAGGCCAATATGGGTTAAAGCCACACAGGGAGTAGTACACGATGCCAACAGGTTTATGCCCTTCCCTGCAGCTAAAGTACCCCGGTCCATCCTTGTTATGGGGTTTCGCCTAAATCGGATGTTGCCCCCTCAGATCTGCATTCCAATGTGGTTCACAGCGTGGTGGGCCTTTAACCTCAGCCTACGCCGGACCGCCTTCTCCCAGATCTGGCAAACCGCCCACTATAGGCTGGCAACCACCTGCGGCACGGACTTTCACCTGAGGGCCCCCCAGAGGCACATCCCAGCATGTGGGTTAGCTCCAGACTCAATCCATTGCCATCCTATGCCAAGCACGATCCCAGTGGAGCTAATCTATTAGCACTGTGTCCCAACACCCTTCCTCTACAGAGGTTTTAGGGAGATAGGGTAACACAGTATAGAAAAGTTTTAAATATGGGAGTTATTTAAACCCTCCATAGATTTATGCGTGGGAGTTAATTAAACCCTCCACAATCCAATATCTGGGGGGTGAATTAATCCTCCCCAGGTCTGATATCAGGCCATCCAGTGCCAAGCACCTTTCCACTAACATTAGTTAAATAATATTATTATTTCTTCCACAGTATAAAAAGAGTAAGAAATCCAATACCTGCAGCCTTGTGTCCCACGTCCTTCCTCAGTAGAGGCTTAAGGAGAATGAAGGTGACACAGAAAGAGAAACAGACATTGCCCCAACAAAATTAATCCATCCAGTGTCGTGTCATGCATCCTTCCTCTGTAGAGGCTTAAGGAGAATGAGGGTGACACAGTGAGAGAGTAGAATACAACCCCTGTAAAGTTGATCCATCCAATATATAGTGTGTCCCACATCCTTCCTCTGCGGAGGCTTAAGGCAAATGAGGGGAGCACAGTGAAAAGCAGTTTTTATATATGGGGGTCATTTAACCCTCCACAATTTTAAAAGTCATTCTAGACCTTACTATAATTATATTTAATGGTTATTTAAGCATTAATGATTTTAAAAGTCATTTTAGACTTTGATATATTTATACTTAAACGTTATATTAGATAAAGTGTTAATACATTTACATGTGGGGGTAATTTGACCCTCCATCATTGTAAAAGTCACTTTATACACTAAACATTTTTATAATGGGGGTATTTAACCCTCCAACACTTTCAAAGTCCCTTTGGACGTTAATATATTTATAATGGGAGTTATTTAACCCTCCATCATTATCAAACATATCCAGACTATGAATTATATAAATAATTAACCCCCTCCAAGGGATGTAACCCAGTTGGATTACAATCAGGGGTGTATGGGTTCGAGGCCCCAAGTACAGTTGCACTTAGGGTTGAAAATAGTTTAGGGTTTGGACCCCAAAGTAAATTATCCTTAGGGTTAGGATCAGAGGTGTAGTTTAGGTTTAGGGCCCTAAGGTAAGTTATCCTTAGGGTTAGGGGTGTATTTGGGGTTAAGGCCCTAAGGTCAATTATCCTTAGGGTTGGGGGTGTCTTAGGATTAGGGCCCTAAGGTAAATTATCCTTAGGGTTAGGCATCCCAGTTGCGTGTTTAGGTTTAGGGCCCCAAGGTGAGTTATCCTTGGGGTTAGGCATCTCAGATGCGTTTAGGTTTAGGGCTCTAAGCAGCTTTCCTGTTAAAGATTATGGTTAGGGCATGGTTTAGGTTAAGGCCTATAATTTAAGTATGGGTAGCCGTGATCAGGTTCCAGACTTACAGGAATCCTGTATCAGGTCCCCAAGGTTAGGATCCTAAGGTAAAGTACCCTTAGGATTAGTATCAGGGGTGAGTTTTAGGTTTAGGGCCCTGGCAGTTAGCCTTAGGGCCTAGGCCAAGAACAACACGTAATTACCTAGGTGGTAACCCAGATCTGGCTCCAAAATAGGATTCCTAGATCAGGTCCCGACACGTGTTTCGCGCTGCCATGCGCTCATCAGGGAACCGGCATGTAATTGCCTACTAGGCCTTAGAATTGACGGTGGCACGAAGAAGGCGTATGCTGATGAACCTCGATGGCACGGG
Source organism: Paramormyrops kingsleyae (assembly GCF_048594095.1). NCBI lineage: Eukaryota > Metazoa > Chordata > Actinopteri > Osteoglossiformes > Mormyridae > Paramormyrops > Paramormyrops kingsleyae. Next base: position 29,234 of record NC_132813.1, on the reverse strand, counting down.
CTGGTTAGGTTTATGAATAGGGGCCGAGACCCCTGCCTGCACCCTGGCATGCCAGGGACACAGTAATGCACTGGCCAATCAATCAGGTTCATCGGTGCATCAGCCCGCTTACGCACCAACACATCATCCCTTTAAACAGGGTTTGGACATGCATAATTATCCCCATAGTAAGAAATGTCAATCTTTACCTTGTTTTCTCCAGGGGACGGCGGCGACGACGACATGGAAGGTCCAGGAGAGTCCCAGCAGCAGGAGGCCAATATGGGTTAAAGCCACACAGGGAGTAGTACACGATGCCAACAGGTTTATGCCCTTCCCTGCAGCTAAAGTACCCCGGTCCATCCTTGTTATGGGGTTTCGCCTAAATCGGATGTTGCCCCCTCAGATCTGCATTCCAATGTGGTTCACAGCGTGGTGGGCCTTTAACCTCAGCCTACGCCGGACCGCCTTCTCCCAGATCTGGCAAACCGCCCACTATAGGCTGGCAACCACCTGCGGCACGGACTTTCACCTGAGGGCCCCCCAGAGGCACATCCCAGCATGTGGGTTAGCTCCAGACTCAATCCATTGCCATCCTATGCCAAGCACGATCCCAGTGGAGCTAATCTATTAGCACTGTGTCCCAACACCCTTCCTCTACAGAGGTTTTAGGGAGATTAGGGTAACACAGTATAGAAAAGTTTTAAATATGGGAGTTATTTAAACCCTCCATAGATTTATGCGTGGGAGTTAATTAAACCCTCCACAATCCAATATCTGGGGGGTGAATTAATCCTCCCCAGGTCTGATATCAGGCCATCCAGTGCCAAGCACCTTTCCACTAACATTAGTTAAATAATATTATTATTTCTTCCACAGTATAAAAAGAGTAAGAAATCCAATACCTGCAGCCTTGTGTCCCACGTCCTTCCTCAGTAGAGGCTTAAGGAGAATGAAGGTGACACAGAAAGAGAAACAGACATTGCCCCAACAAAATTAATCCATCCAGTGTCGTGTCATGCATCCTTCCTCTGTAGAGGCTTAAGGAGAATGAGGGTGACACAGTGAGAGAGTAGAATACAACCCCTGTAAAGTTGATCCATCCAATATATAGTGTGTCCCACATCCTTCCTCTGCGGAGGCTTAAGGCAAATGAGGGGAGCACAGTGAAAAGCAGTTTTTATATATGGGGGTCATTTAACCCTCCACAATTTTAAAAGTCATTCTAGACCTTACTATAATTATATTTAATGGTTATTTAAGCATTAATGATTTTAAAAGTCATTTTAGACTTTGATATATTTATACTTAAACGTTATATTAGATAAAGTGTTAATACATTTACATGTGGGGGTAATTTGACCCTCCATCATTGTAAAAGTCACTTTATACACTAAACATTTTTATAATGGGGGTATTTAACCCTCCAACACTTTCAAAGTCCCTTTGGACGTTAATATATTTATAATGGGAGTTATTTAACCCTCCATCATTATCAAACATATCCAGACTATGAATTATATAAATAATTAACCCCCTCCAAGGGATGTAACCCAGTTGGATTACAATCAGGGGTGTATGGGTTCGAGGCCCCAAGTACAGTTGCACTTAGGGTTGAAAATAGTTTAGGGTTTGGACCCCAAAGTAAATTATCCTTAGGGTTAGGATCAGAGGTGTAGTTTAGGTTTAGGGCCCTAAGGTAAGTTATCCTTAGGGTTAGGGGTGTATTTGGGGTTAAGGCCCTAAGGTCAATTATCCTTAGGGTTGGGGGTGTCTTAGGATTAGGGCCCTAAGGTAAATTATCCTTAGGGTTAGGCATCCCAGTTGCGTGTTTAGGTTTAGGGCCCCAAGGTGAGTTATCCTTGGGGTTAGGCATCTCAGATGCGTTTAGGTTTAGGGCTCTAAGCAGCTTTCCTGTTAAAGATTATGGTTAGGGCATGGTTTAGGTTAAGGCCTATAATTTAAGTATGGGTAGCCGTGATCAGGTTCCAGACTTACAGGAATCCTGTATCAGGTCCCCAAGGTTAGGATCCTAAGGTAAAGTACCCTTAGGATTAGTATCAGGGGTGAGTTTTAGGTTTAGGGCCCTGGCAGTTAGCCTTAGGGCCTAGGCCAAGAACAACACGTAATTACCTAGGTGGTAACCCAGATCTGGCTCCAAAATAGGATTCCTAGATCAGGTCCCGACACGTGTTTCGCGCTGCCATGCGCTCATCAGGGAACCGGCATGTAATTGCCTACTAGGCCTTAGAATTGACGGTGGCACGAAGAAGGCGTATGCTGATGAACCTCGATGGCACGGGCTGGTTAGGTTTATGAATAGGGGCCGAGACCCCTGCCTGCACCCTGGCATGCCAGGGACACAGTAATGCACTGGCCAATCAATCAGGTTCATCGGTGCATCAGCCCGCTTACGCACCAACACATCATCCCTTTAAACAGGGTTTGGACATGCATAATTATCCCCATAGTAAGAAATGTCAATCTTTACCTTGTTTTCTCCAGGGGACGGCGGCGACGACGACATGGAAGGTCCAGGAGAGTCCCAGCAGCAGGAGGCCAATATGGGTTAAAGCCACACAGGGAGTAGTACACGATGCCAACAGGTTTATGCCCTTCCCTGCAGCTAAAGTACCCCGGTCCATCCTTGTTATGGGGTTTCGCCTAAATCGGATGTTGCCCCCTCAGATCTGCATTCCAATGTGGTTCACAGCGTGGTGGGCCTTTAACCTCAGCCTACGCCGGACCGCCTTCTCCCAGATCTGGCAAACCGCCCACTATAGGCTGGCAACCACCTGCGGCACGGACTTTCACCTGAGGGCCCCCCAGAGGCACATCCCAGCATGTGGGTTAGCTCCAGACTCAATCCATTGCCATCCTATGCCAAGCACGATCCCAGTGGAGCTAATCTATTAGCACTGTGTCCCAACACCCTTCCTCTACAGAGGTTTTAGGGAGATTAGGGTAACACAGTATAGAAAAGTTTTAAATATGGGAGTTATTTAAACCCTCCATAGATTTATGCGTGGGAGTTAATTAAACCCTCCACAATCCAATATCTGGGGGGTGAATTAATCCTCCCCAGGTCTGATATCAGGCCATCCAGTGCCAAGCACCTTTCCACTAACATTAGTTAAATAATATTATTATTTCTTCCACAGTATAAAAAGAGTAAGAAATCCAATACCTGCAGCCTTGTGTCCCACGTCCTTCCTCAGTAGAGGCTTAAGGAGAATGAAGGTGACACAGAAAGAGAAACAGACATTGCCCCAACAAAATTAATCCATCCAGTGTCGTGTCATGCATCCTTCCTCTGTAGAGGCTTAAGGAGAATGAGGGTGACACAGTGAGAGAGTAGAATACAACCCCTGTAAAGTTGATCCATCCAATATATAGTGTGTCCCACATCCTTCCTCTGCGGAGGCTTAAGGCAAATGAGGGGAGCACAGTGAAAAGCAGTTTTTATATATGGGGGTCATTTAACCCTCCACAATTTTAAAAGTCATTCTAGACCTTACTATAATTATATTTAATGGTTATTTAAGCATTAATGATTTTAAAAGTCATTTTAGACTTTGATATATTTATACTTAAACGTTATATTAGATAAAGTGTTAATACATTTACATGTGGGGGTAATTTGACCCTCCATCATTGTAAAAGTCACTTTATACACTAAACATTTTTATAATGGGGGTATTTAACCCTCCAACACTTTCAAAGTCCCTTTGGACGTTAATATATTTATAATGGGAGTTATTTAACCCTCCATCATTATCAAACATATCCAGACTATGAATTATATAAATAATTAACCCCCTCCAAGGGATGTAACCCAGTTGGATTACAATCAGGGGTGTATGGGTTCGAGGCCCCAAGTACAGTTGCACTTAGGGTTGAAAATAGTTTAGGGTTTGGACCCCAAAGTAAATTATCCTTAGGGTTAGGATCAGAGGTGTAGTTTAGGTTTAGGGCCCTAAGGTAAGTTATCCTTAGGGTTAGGGGTGTATTTGGGGTTAAGGCCCTAAGGTCAATTATCCTTAGGGTTGGGGGTGTCTTAGGATTAGGGCCCTAAGGTAAATTATCCTTAGGGTTAGGCATCCCAGTTGCGTGTTTAGGTTTAGGGCCCCAAGGTGAGTTATCCTTGGGGTTAGGCATCTCAGATGCGTTTAGGTTTAGGGCTCTAAGCAGCTTTCCTGTTAAAGATTATGGTTAGGGCATGGTTTAGGTTAAGGCCTATAATTTAAGTATGGGTAGCCGTGATCAGGTTCCAGACTTACAGGAATCCTGTATCAGGTCCCCAAGGTTAGGATCCTAAGGTAAAGTACCCTTAGGATTAGTATCAGGGGTGAGTTTTAGGTTTAGGGCCCTGGCAGTTAGCCTTAGGGCCTAGGCCAAGAACAACACGTAATTACCTAGGTGGTAACCCAGATCTGGCTCCAAAATAGGATTCCTAGATCAGGTCCCGACACGTGTTTCGCGCTGCCATGCGCTCATCAGGGAACCGGCATGTAATTGCCTACTAGGCCTTAGAATTGACGGTGGCACGAAGAAGGCGTATGCTGATGAACCTCGATGGCACGGGCTGGTTAGGTTTATGAATAGGGGCCGAGACCCCTGCCTGCACCCTGGCATGCCAGGGACACAGTAATGCACTGGCCAATCAATCAGGTTCATCGGTGCATCAGCCCGCTTACGCACCAACACATCATCCCTTTAAACAGGGTTTGGACATGCATAATTATCCCCATAGTAAGAAATGTCAATCTTTACCTTGTTTTCTCCAGGGGACGGCGGCGACGACGACATGGAAGGTCCAGGAGAGTCCCAGCAGCAGGAGGCCAATATGGGTTAAAGCCACACAGGGAGTAGTACACGATGCCAACAGGTTTATGCCCTTCCCTGCAGCTAAAGTACCCCGGTCCATCCTTGTTATGGGGTTTCGCCTAAATCGGATGTTGCCCCCTCAGATCTGCATTCCAATGTGGTTCACAGCGTGGTGGGCCTTTAACCTCAGCCTACGCCGGACCGCCTTCTCCCAGATCTGGCAAACCGCCCACTATAGGCTGGCAACCACCTGCGGCACGGACTTTCACCTGAGGGCCCCCCAGAGGCACATCCCAGCATGTGGGTTAGCTCCAGACTCAATCCATTGCCATCCTATGCCAAGCACGATCCCAGTGGAGCTAATCTATTAGCACTGTGTCCCAACACCCTTCCTCTACAGAGGTTTTAGGGAGATTAGGGTAACACAGTATAGAAAAGTTTTAAATATGGGAGTTATTTAAACCCTCCATAGATTTATGCGTGGGAGTTAATTAAACCCTCCACAATCCAATATCTGGGGGGTGAATTAATCCTCCCCAGGTCTGATATCAGGCCATCCAGTGCCAAGCACCTTTCCACTAACATTAGTTAAATAATATTATTATTTCTTCCACAGTATAAAAAGAGTAAGAAATCCAATACCTGCAGCCTTGTGTCCCACGTCCTTCCTCAGTAGAGGCTTAAGGAGAATGAAGGTGACACAGAAAGAGAAACAGACATTGCCCCAACAAAATTAATCCATCCAGTGTCGTGTCATGCATCCTTCCTCTGTAGAGGCTTAAGGAGAATGAGGGTGACACAGTGAGAGAGTAGAATACAACCCCTGTAAAGTTGATCCATCCAATATATAGTGTGTCCCACATCCTTCCTCTGCGGAGGCTTAAGGCAAATGAGGGGAGCACAGTGAAAAGCAGTTTTTATATATGGGGGTCATTTAACCCTCCACAATTTTAAAAGTCATTCTAGACCTTACTATAATTATATTTAATGGTTATTTAAGCATTAATGATTTTAAAAGTCATTTTAGACTTTGATATATTTATACTTAAACGTTATATTAGATAAAGTGTTAATACATTTACATGTGGGGGTAATTTGACCCTCCATCATTGTAAAAGTCACTTTATACACTAAACATTTTTATAATGGGGGTATTTAACCCTCCAACACTTTCAAAGTCCCTTTGGACGTTAATATATTTATAATGGGAGTTATTTAACCCTCCATCATTATCAAACATATCCAGACTATGAATTATATAAATAATTAACCCCCTCCAAGGGATGTAACCCAGTTGGATTACAATCAGGGGTGTATGGGTTCGAGGCCCCAAGTACAGTTGCACTTAGGGTTGAAAATAGTTTAGGGTTTGGACCCCAAAGTAAATTATCCTTAGGGTTAGGATCAGAGGTGTAGTTTAGGTTTAGGGCCCTAAGGTAAGTTATCCTTAGGGTTAGGGGTGTATTTGGGGTTAAGGCCCTAAGGTCAATTATCCTTAGGGTTGGGGGTGTCTTAGGATTAGGGCCCTAAGGTAAATTATCCTTAGGGTTAGGCATCCCAGTTGCGTGTTTAGGTTTAGGGCCCCAAGGTGAGTTATCCTTGGGGTTAGGCATCTCAGATGCGTTTAGGTTTAGGGCTCTAAGCAGCTTTCCTGTTAAAGATTATGGTTAGGGCATGGTTTAGGTTAAGGCCTATAATTTAAGTATGGGTAGCCGTGATCAGGTTCCAGACTTACAGGAATCCTGTATCAGGTCCCCAAGGTTAGGATCCTAAGGTAAAGTACCCTTAGGATTAGTATCAGGGGTGAGTTTTAGGTTTAGGGCCCTGGCAGTTAGCCTTAGGGCCTAGGCCAAGAACAACACGTAATTACCTAGGTGGTAACCCAGATCTGGCTCCAAAATAGGATTCCTAGATCAGGTCCCGACACGTGTTTCGCGCTGCCATGCGCTCATCAGGGAACCGGCATGTAATTGCCTACTAGGCCTTAGAATTGACGGTGGCACGAAGAAGGCGTATGCTGATGAACCTCGATGGCACGGGCTGGTTAGGTTTATGAATAGGGGCCGAGACCCCTGCCTGCACCCTGGCATGCCAGGGACACAGTAATGCACTGGCCAATCAATCAGGTTCATCGGTGCATCAGCCCGCTTACGCACCAACACATCATCCCTTTAAACAGGGTTTGGACATGCATAATTATCCCCATAGTAAGAAATGTCAATCTTTACCTTGTTTTCTCCAGGGGACGGCGGCGACGACGACATGGAAGGTCCAGGAGAGTCCCAGCAGCAGGAGGCCAATATGGGTTAAAGCCACACAGGGAGTAGTACACGATGCCAACAGGTTTATGCCCTTCCCTGCAGCTAAAGTACCCCGGTCCATCCTTGTTATGGGGTTTCGCCTAAATCGGATGTTGCCCCCTCAGATCTGCATTCCAATGTGGTTCACAGCGTGGTGGGCCTTTAACCTCAGCCTACGCCGGACCGCCTTCTCCCAGATCTGGCAAACCGCCCACTATAGGCTGGCAACCACCTGCGGCACGGACTTTCACCTGAGGGCCCCCCAGAGGCACATCCCAGCATGTGGGTTAGCTCCAGACTCAATCCATTGCCATCCTATGCCAAGCACGATCCCAGTGGAGCTAATCTATTAGCACTGTGTCCCAACACCCTTCCTCTACAGAGGTTTTAGGGAGATTAGGGTAACACAGTATAGAAAAGTTTTAAATATGGGAGTTATTTAAACCCTCCATAGATTTATGCGTGGGAGTTAATTAAACCCTCCACAATCCAATATCTGGGGGGTGAATTAATCCTCCCCAGGTCTGATATCAGGCCATCCAGTGCCAAGCACCTTTCCACTAACATTAGTTAAATAATATTATTATTTCTTCCACAGTATAAAAAGAGTAAGAAATCCAATACCTGCAGCCTTGTGTCCCACGTCCTTCCTCAGTAGAGGCTTAAGGAGAATGAAGGTGACACAGAAAGAGAAACAGACATTGCCCCAACAAAATTAATCCATCCAGTGTCGTGTCATGCATCCTTCCTCTGTAGAGGCTTAAGGAGAATGAGGGTGACACAGTGAGAGAGTAGAATACAACCCCTGTAAAGTTGATCCATCCAATATATAGTGTGTCCCACATCCTTCCTCTGCGGAGGCTTAAGGCAAATGAGGGGAGCACAGTGAAAAGCAGTTTTTATATATGGGGGTCATTTAACCCTCCACAATTTTAAAAGTCATTCTAGACCTTACTATAATTATATTTAATGGTTATTTAAGCATTAATGATTTTAAAAGTCATTTTAGACTTTGATATATTTATACTTAAACGTTATATTAGATAAAGTGTTAATACATTTACATGTGGGGGTAATTTGACCCTCCATCATTGTAAAAGTCACTTTATACACTAAACATTTTTATAATGGGGGTATTTAACCCTCCAACACTTTCAAAGTCCCTTTGGACGTTAATATATTTATAATGGGAGTTATTTAACCCTCCATCATTATCAAACATATCCAGACTATGAATTATATAAATAATTAACCCCCTCCAAGGGATGTAACCCAGTTGGATTACAATCAGGGGTGTATGGGTTCGAGGCCCCAAGTACAGTTGCACTTAGGGTTGAAAATAGTTTAGGGTTTGGACCCCAAAGTAAATTATCCTTAGGGTTAGGATCAGAGGTGTAGTTTAGGTTTAGGGCCCTAAGGTAAGTTATCCTTAGGGTTAGGGGTGTATTTGGGGTTAAGGCCCTAAGGTCAATTATCCTTAGGGTTGGGGGTGTCTTAGGATTAGGGCCCTAAGGTAAATTATCCTTAGGGTTAGGCATCCCAGTTGCGTGTTTAGGTTTAGGGCCCCAAGGTGAGTTATCCTTGGGGTTAGGCATCTCAGATGCGTTTAGGTTTAGGGCTCTAAGCAGCTTTCCTGTTAAAGATTATGGTTAGGGCATGGTTTAGGTTAAGGCCTATAATTTAAGTATGGGTAGCCGTGATCAGGTTCCAGACTTACAGGAATCCTGTATCAGGTCCCCAAGGTTAGGATCCTAAGGTAAAGTACCCTTAGGATTAGTATCAGGGGTGAGTTTTAGGTTTAGGGCCCTGGCAGTTAGCCTTAGGGCCTAGGCCAAGAACAACACGTAATTACCTAGGTGGTAACCCAGATCTGGCTCCAAAATAGGATTCCTAGATCAGGTCCCGACACGTGTTTCGCGCTGCCATGCGCTCATCAGGGAACCGGCATGTAATTGCCTACTAGGCCTTAGAATTGACGGTGGCACGAAGAAGGCGTATGCTGATGAACCTCGATGGCACGGGCTGGTTAGGTTTATGAATAGGGGCCGAGACCCCTGCCTGCACCCTGGCATGCCAGGGACACAGTAATGCACTGGCCAATCAATCAGGTTCATCGGTGCATCAGCCCGCTTACGCACCAACACATCATCCCTTTAAACAGGGTTTGGACATGCATAATTATCCCCATAGTAAGAAATGTCAATCTTTACCTTGTTTTCTCCAGGGGACGGCGGCGACGACGACATGGAAGGTCCAGGAGAGTCCCAGCAGCAGGAGGCCAATATGGGTTAAAGCCACACAGGGAGTAGTACACGATGCCAACAGGTTTATGCCCTTCCCTGCAGCTAAAGTACCCCGGTCCATCCTTGTTATGGGGTTTCGCCTAAATCGGATGTTGCCCCCTCAGATCTGCATTCCAATGTGGTTCACAGCGTGGTGGGCCTTTAACCTCAGCCTACGCCGGACCGCCTTCTCCCAGATCTGGCAAACCGCCCACTATAGGCTGGCAACCACCTGCGGCACGGACTTTCACCTGAGGGCCCCCCAGAGGCACATCCCAGCATGTGGGTTAGCTCCAGACTCAATCCATTGCCATCCTATGCCAAGCACGATCCCAGTGGAGCTAATCTATTAGCACTGTGTCCCAACACCCTTCCTCTACAGAGGTTTTAGGGAGATTAGGGTAACACAGTATAGAAAAGTTTTAAATATGGGAGTTATTTAAACCCTCCATAGATTTATGCGTGGGAGTTAATTAAACCCTCCACAATCCAATATCTGGGGGGTGAATTAATCCTCCCCAGGTCTGATATCAGGCCATCCAGTGCCAAGCACCTTTCCACTAACATTAGTTAAATAATATTATTATTTCTTCCACAGTATAAAAAGAGTAAGAAATCCAATACCTGCAGCCTTGTGTCCCACGTCCTTCCTCAGTAGAGGCTTAAGGAGAATGAAGGTGACACAGAAAGAGAAACAGACATTGCCCCAACAAAATTAATCCATCCAGTGTCGTGTCATGCATCCTTCCTCTGTAGAGGCTTAAGGAGAATGAGGGTGACACAGTGAGAGAGTAGAATACAACCCCTGTAAAGTTGATCCATCCAATATATAGTGTGTCCCACATCCTTCCTCTGCGGAGGCTTAAGGCAAATGAGGGGAGCACAGTGAAAAGCAGTTTTTATATATGGGGGTCATTTAACCCTCCACAATTTTAAAAGTCATTCTAGACCTTACTATAATTATATTTAATGGTTATTTAAGCATTAATGATTTTAAAAGTCATTTTAGACTTTGATATATTTATACTTAAACGTTATATTAGATAAAGTGTTAATACATTTACATGTGGGGGTAATTTGACCCTCCATCATTGTAAAAGTCACTTTATACACTAAACATTTTTATAATGGGGGTATTTAACCCTCCAACACTTTCAAAGTCCCTTTGGACGTTAATATATTTATAATGGGAGTTATTTAACCCTCCATCATTATCAAACATATCCAGACTATGAATTATATAAATAATTAACCCCCTCCAAGGGATGTAACCCAGTTGGATTACAATCAGGGGTGTATGGGTTCGAGGCCCCAAGTACAGTTGCACTTAGGGTTGAAAATAGTTTAGGGTTTGGACCCCAAAGTAAATTATCCTTAGGGTTAGGATCAGAGGTGTAGTTTAGGTTTAGGGCCCTAAGGTAAGTTATCCTTAGGGTTAGGGGTGTATTTGGGGTTAAGGCCCTAAGGTCAATTATCCTTAGGGTTGGGGGTGTCTTAGGATTAGGGCCCTAAGGTAAATTATCCTTAGGGTTAGGCATCCCAGTTGCGTGTTTAGGTTTAGGGCCCCAAGGTGAGTTATCCTTGGGGTTAGGCATCTCAGATGCGTTTAGGTTTAGGGCTCTAAGCAGCTTTCCTGTTAAAGATTATGGTTAGGGCATGGTTTAGGTTAAGGCCTATAATTTAAGTATGGGTAGCCGTGATCAGGTTCCAGACTTACAGGAATCCTGTATCAGGTCCCCAAGGTTAGGATCCTAAGGTAAAGTACCCTTAGGATTAGTATCAGGGGTGAGTTTTAGGTTTAGGGCCCTGGCAGTTAGCCTTAGGGCCTAGGCCAAGAACAACACGTAATTACCTAGGTGGTAACCCAGATCTGGCTCCAAAATAGGATTCCTAGATCAGGTCCCGACACGTGTTTCGCGCTGCCATGCGCTCATCAGGGAACCGGCATGTAATTGCCTACTAGGCCTTAGAATTGACGGTGGCACGAAGAAGGCGTATGCTGATGAACCTCGATGGCACGGGCTGGTTAGGTTTATGAATAGGGGCCGAGACCCCTGCCTGCACCCTGGCATGCCAGGGACACAGTAATGCACTGGCCAATCAATCAGGTTCATCGGTGCATCAGCCCGCTTACGCACCAACACATCATCCCTTTAAACAGGGTTTGGACATGCATAATTATCCCCATAGTAAGAAATGTCAATCTTTACCTTGTTTTCTCCAGGGGACGGCGGCGACGACGACATGGAAGGTCCAGGAGAGTCCCAGCAGCAGGAGGCCAATATGGGTTAAAGCCACACAGGGAGTAGTACACGATGCCAACAGGTTTATGCCCTTCCCTGCAGCTAAAGTACCCCGGTCCATCCTTGTTATGGGGTTTCGCCTAAATCGGATGTTGCCCCCTCAGATCTGCATTCCAATGTGGTTCACAGCGTGGTGGGCCTTTAACCTCAGCCTACGCCGGACCGCCTTCTCCCAGATCTGGCAAACCGCCCACTATAGGCTGGCAACCACCTGCGGCACGGACTTTCACCTGAGGGCCCCCCAGAGGCACATCCCAGCATGTGGGTTAGCTCCAGACTCAATCCATTGCCATCCTATGCCAAGCACGATCCCAGTGGAGCTAATCTATTAGCACTGTGTCCCAACACCCTTCCTCTACAGAGGTTTTAGGGAGATTAGGGTAACACAGTATAGAAAAGTTTTAAATATGGGAGTTATTTAAACCCTCCATAGATTTATGCGTGGGAGTTAATTAAACCCTCCACAATCCAATATCTGGGGGGTGAATTAATCCTCCCCAGGTCTGATATCAGGCCATCCAGTGCCAAGCACCTTTCCACTAACATTAGTTAAATAATATTATTATTTCTTCCACAGTATAAAAAGAGTAAGAAATCCAATACCTGCAGCCTTGTGTCCCACGTCCTTCCTCAGTAGAGGCTTAAGGAGAATGAAGGTGACACAGAAAGAGAAACAGACATTGCCCCAACAAAATTAATCCATCCAGTGTCGTGTCATGCATCCTTCCTCTGTAGAGGCTTAAGGAGAATGAGGGTGACACAGTGAGAGAGTAGAATACAACCCCTGTAAAGTTGATCCATCCAATATATAGTGTGTCCCACATCCTTCCTCTGCGGAGGCTTAAGGCAAATGAGGGGAGCACAGTGAAAAGCAGTTTTTATATATGGGGGTCATTTAACCCTCCACAATTTTAAAAGTCATTCTAGACCTTACTATAATTATATTTAATGGTTATTTAAGCATTAATGATTTTAAAAGTCATTTTAGACTTTGATATATTTATACTTAAACGTTATATTAGATAAAGTGTTAATACATTTACATGTGGGGGTAATTTGACCCTCCATCATTGTAAAAGTCACTTTATACACTAAACATTTTTATAATGGGGGTATTTAACCCTCCAACACTTTCAAAGTCCCTTTGGACGTTAATATATTTATAATGGGAGTTATTTAACCCTCCATCATTATCAAACATATCCAGACTATGAATTATATAAATAATTAACCCCCTCCAAGGGATGTAACCCAGTTGGATTACAATCAGGGGTGTATGGGTTCGAGGCCCCAAGTACAGTTGCACTTAGGGTTGAAAATAGTTTAGGGTTTGGACCCCAAAGTAAATTATCCTTAGGGTTAGGATCAGAGGTGTAGTTTAGGTTTAGGGCCCTAAGGTAAGTTATCCTTAGGGTTAGGGGTGTATTTGGGGTTAAGGCCCTAAGGTCAATTATCCTTAGGGTTGGGGGTGTCTTAGGATTAGGGCCCTAAGGTAAATTATCCTTAGGGTTAGGCATCCCAGTTGCGTGTTTAGGTTTAGGGCCCCAAGGTGAGTTATCCTTGGGGTTAGGCATCTCAGATGCGTTTAGGTTTAGGGCTCTAAGCAGCTTTCCTGTTAAAGATTATGGTTAGGGCATGGTTTAGGTTAAGGCCTATAATTTAAGTATGGGTAGCCGTGATCAGGTTCCAGACTTACAGGAATCCTGTATCAGGTCCCCAAGGTTAGGATCCTAAGGTAAAGTACCCTTAGGATTAGTATCAGGGGTGAGTTTTAGGTTTAGGGCCCTGGCAGTTAGCCTTAGGGCCTAGGCCAAGAACAACACGTAATTACCTAGGTGGTAACCCAGATCTGGCTCCAAAATAGGATTCCTAGATCAGGTCCCGACACGTGTTTCGCGCTGCCATGCGCTCATCAGGGAACCGGCATGTAATTGCCTACTAGGCCTTAGAATTGACGGTGGCACGAAGAAGGCGTATGCTGATGAACCTCGATGGCACGGGCTGGTTAGGTTTATGAATAGGGGTTAGGGTTAGGGTTAGGGTTAGGGTTAGGGTTAGGGTTAGGGTTAGGGTTAGGGTTAGGTTTATGAATAGGGGCCGAGACCCCTGCCTGCACCCTGGCATGCCAGGGACACAGTAATGCACTGGCCAATCAATCAGGTTCATCGGTGCATCAGCCCGCTTACGCACCAACACATCATCCCTTTAAACAGGGTTTGGACATGCATAATTATCCCCATAGTAAGAAATGTCAATCTTTACCTTGTTTTCTCCAGGGGACGGCGGCGACGACGACATGGAAGGTCCAGGAGAGTCCCAGCAGCAGGAGGCCAATATGGGTTAAAGCCACACAGGGAGTAGTACACGATGCCAACAGGTTTATGCCCTTCCCTGCAGCTAAAGTACCCCGGTCCATCCTTGTTATGGGGTTTCGCCTAAATCGGATGTTGCCCCCTCAGATCTGCATTCCAATGTGGTTCACAGCGTGGTGGGCCTTTAACCTCAGCCTACGCCGGACCGCCTTCTCCCAGATCTGGCAAACCGCCCACTATAGGCTGGCAACCACCTGCGGCACGGACTTTCACCTGAGGGCCCCCCAGAGGCACATCCCAGCATGTGGGTTAGCTCCAGACTCAATCCATTGCCATCCTATGCCAAGCACGATCCCAGTGGAGCTAATCTATTAGCACTGTGTCCCAACACCCTTCCTCTACAGAGGTTTTAGGGAGATTAGGGTAACACAGTATAGAAAAGTTTTAAATATGGGAGTTATTTAAACCCTCCATAGATTTATGCGTGGGAGTTAATTAAACCCTCCACAATCCAATATCTGGGGGGTGAATTAATCCTCCCCAGGTCTGATATCAGGCCATCCAGTGCCAAGCACCTTTCCACTAACATTAGTTAAATAATATTATTATTTCTTCCACAGTATAAAAAGAGTAAGAAATCCAATACCTGCAGCCTTGTGTCCCACGTCCTTCCTCAGTAGAGGCTTAAGGAGAATGAAGGTGACACAGAAAGAGAAACAGACATTGCCCCAACAAAATTAATCCATCCAGTGTCGTGTCATGCATCCTTCCTCTGTAGAGGCTTAAGGAGAATGAGGGTGACACAGTGAGAGAGTAGAATACAACCCCTGTAAAGTTGATCCATCCAATATATAGTGTGTCCCACATCCTTCCTCTGCGGAGGCTTAAGGCAAATGAGGGGAGCACAGTGAAAAGCAGTTTTTATATATGGGGGTCATTTAACCCTCCACAATTTTAAAAGTCATTCTAGACCTTACTATAATTATATTTAATGGTTATTTAAGCATTAATGATTTTAAAAGTCATTTTAGACTTTGATATATTTATACTTAAACGTTATATTAGATAAAGTGTTAATACATTTACATGTGGGGGTAATTTGACCCTCCATCATTGTAAAAGTCACTTTATACACTAAACATTTTTATAATGGGGGTATTTAACCCTCCAACACTTTCAAAGTCCCTTTGGACGTTAATATATTTATAATGGGAGTTATTTAACCCTCCATCATTATCAAACATATCCAGACTATGAATTATATAAATAATTAACCCCCTCCAAGGGATGTAACCCAGTTGGATTACAATCAGGGGTGTATGGGTTCGAGGCCCCAAGTACAGTTGCACTTAGGGTTGAAAATAGTTTAGGGTTTGGACCCCAAAGTAAATTATCCTTAGGGTTAGGATCAGAGGTGTAGTTTAGGTTTAGGGCCCTAAGGTAAGTTATCCTTAGGGTTAGGGGTGTATTTGGGGTTAAGGCCCTAAGGTCAATTATCCTTAGGGTTGGGGGTGTCTTAGGATTAGGGCCCTAAGGTAAATTATCCTTAGGGTTAGGCATCCCAGTTGCGTGTTTAGGTTTAGGGCCCCAAGGTGAGTTATCCTTGGGGTTAGGCATCTCAGATGCGTTTAGGTTTAGGGCTCTAAGCAGCTTTCCTGTTAAAGATTATGGTTAGGGCATGGTTTAGGTTAAGGCCTATAATTTAAGTATGGGTAGCCGTGATCAGGTTCCAGACTTACAGGAATCCTGTATCAGGTCCCCAAGGTTAGGATCCTAAGGTAAAGTACCCTTAGGATTAGTATCAGGGGTGAGTTTTAGGTTTAGGGCCCTGGCAGTTAGCCTTAGGGCCTAGGCCAAGAACAACACGTAATTACCTAGGTGGTAACCCAGATCTGGCTCCAAAATAGGATTCCTAGATCAGGTCCCGACACGTGTTTCGCGCTGCCATGCGCTCATCAGGGAACCGGCATGTAATTGCCTACTAGGCCTTAGAATTGACGGTGGCACGAAGAAGGCGTATGCTGATGAACCTCGATGGCACGGGCTGGTTAGGTTTATGAATAGGGGCCGAGACCCCTGCCTGCACCCTGGCATGCCAGGGACACAGTAATGCACTGGCCAATCAATCAGGTTCATCGGTGCATCAGCCCGCTTACGCACCAACACATCATCCCTTTAAACAGGGTTTGGACATGCATAATTATCCCCATAGTAAGAAATGTCAATCTTTACCTTGTTTTCTCCAGGGGACGGCGGCGACGACGACATGGAAGGTCCAGGAGAGTCCCAGCAGCAGGAGGCCAATATGGGTTAAAGCCACACAGGGAGTAGTACACGATGCCAACAGGTTTATGCCCTTCCCTGCAGCTAAAGTACCCCGGTCCATCCTTGTTATGGGGTTTCGCCTAAATCGGATGTTGCCCCCTCAGATCTGCATTCCAATGTGGTTCACAGCGTGGTGGGCCTTTAACCTCAGCCTACGCCGGACCGCCTTCTCCCAGATCTGGCAAACCGCCCACTATAGGCTGGCAACCACCTGCGGCACGGACTTTCACCTGAGGGCCCCCCAGAGGCACATCCCAGCATGTGGGTTAGCTCCAGACTCAATCCATTGCCATCCTATGCCAAGCACGATCCCAGTGGAGCTAATCTATTAGCACTGTGTCCCAACACCCTTCCTCTACAGAGGTTTTAGGGAGATTAGGGTAACACAGTATAGAAAAGTTTTAAATATGGGAGTTATTTAAACCCTCCATAGATTTATGCGTGGGAGTTAATTAAACCCTCCACAATCCAATATCTGGGGGGTGAATTAATCCTCCCCAGGTCTGATATCAGGCCATCCAGTGCCAAGCACCTTTCCACTAACATTAGTTAAATAATATTATTATTTCTTCCACAGTATAAAAAGAGTAAGAAATCCAATACCTGCAGCCTTGTGTCCCACGTCCTTCCTCAGTAGAGGCTTAAGGAGAATGAAGGTGACACAGAAAGAGAAACAGACATTGCCCCAACAAAATTAATCCATCCAGTGTCGTGTCATGCATCCTTCCTCTGTAGAGGCTTAAGGAGAATGAGGGTGACACAGTGAGAGAGTAGAATACAACCCCTGTAAAGTTGATCCATCCAATATATAGTGTGTCCCACATCCTTCCTCTGCGGAGGCTTAAGGCAAATGAGGGGAGCACAGTGAAAAGCAGTTTTTATATATGGGGGTCATTTAACCCTCCACAATTTTAAAAGTCATTCTAGACCTTACTATAATTATATTTAATGGTTATTTAAGCATTAATGATTTTAAAAGTCATTTTAGACTTTGATATATTTATACTTAAACGTTATATTAGATAAAGTGTTAATACATTTACATGTGGGGGTAATTTGACCCTCCATCATTGTAAAAGTCACTTTATACACTAAACATTTTTATAATGGGGGTATTTAACCCTCCAACACTTTCAAAGTCCCTTTGGACGTTAATATATTTATAATGGGAGTTATTTAACCCTCCATCATTATCAAACATATCCAGACTATGAATTATATAAATAATTAACCCCCTCCAAGGGATGTAACCCAGTTGGATTACAATCAGGGGTGTATGGGTTCGAGGCCCCAAGTACAGTTGCACTTAGGGTTGAAAATAGTTTAGGGTTTGGACCCCAAAGTAAATTATCCTTAGGGTTAGGATCAGAGGTGTAGTTTAGGTTTAGGGCCCTAAGGTAAGTTATCCTTAGGGTTAGGGGTGTATTTGGGGTTAAGGCCCTAAGGTCAATTATCCTTAGGGTTGGGGGTGTCTTAGGATTAGGGCCCTAAGGTAAATTATCCTTAGGGTTAGGCATCCCAGTTGCGTGTTTAGGTTTAGGGCCCCAAGGTGAGTTATCCTTGGGGTTAGGCATCTCAGATGCGTTTAGGTTTAGGGCTCTAAGCAGCTTTCCTGTTAAAGATTATGGTTAGGGCATGGTTTAGGTTAAGGCCTATAATTTAAGTATGGGTAGCCGTGATCAGGTTCCAGACTTACAGGAATCCTGTATCAGGTCCCCAAGGTTAGGATCCTAAGGTAAAGTACCCTTAGGATTAGTATCAGGGGTGAGTTTTAGGTTTAGGGCCCTGGCAGTTAGCCTTAGGGCCTAGGCCAAGAACAACACGTAATTACCTAGGTGGTAACCCAGATCTGGCTCCAAAATAGGATTCCTAGATCAGGTCCCGACACGTGTTTCGCGCTGCCATGCGCTCATCAGGGAACCGGCATGTAATTGCCTACTAGGCCTTAGAATTGACGGTGGCACGAAGAAGGCGTATGCTGATGAACCTCGATGGCACGGGCTGGTTAGGTTTATGAATAGGGGCCGAGACCCCTGCCTGCACCCTGGCATGCCAGGGACACAGTAATGCACTGGCCAATCAATCAGGTTCATCGGTGCATCAGCCCGCTTACGCACCAACACATCATCCCTTTAAACAGGGTTTGGACATGCATAATTATCCCCATAGTAAGAAATGTCAATCTTTACCTTGTTTTCTCCAGGGGACGGCGGCGACGACGACATGGAAGGTCCAGGAGAGTCCCAGCAGCAGGAGGCCAATATGGGTTAAAGCCACACAGGGAGTAGTACACGATGCCAACAGGTTTATGCCCTTCCCTGCAGCTAAAGTACCCCGGTCCATCCTTGTTATGGGGTTTCGCCTAAATCGGATGTTGCCCCCTCAGATCTGCATTCCAATGTGGTTCACAGCGTGGTGGGCCTTTAACCTCAGCCTACGCCGGACCGCCTTCTCCCAGATCTGGCAAACCGCCCACTATAGGCTGGCAACCACCTGCGGCACGGACTTTCACCTGAGGGCCCCCCAGAGGCACATCCCAGCATGTGGGTTAGCTCCAGACTCAATCCATTGCCATCCTATGCCAAGCACGATCCCAGTGGAGCTAATCTATTAGCACTGTGTCCCAACACCCTTCCTCTACAGAGGTTTTAGGGAGATTAGGGTAACACAGTATAGAAAAGTTTTAAATATGGGAGTTATTTAAACCCTCCATAGATTTATGCGTGGGAGTTAATTAAACCCTCCACAATCCAATATCTGGGGGGTGAATTAATCCTCCCCAGGTCTGATATCAGGCCATCCAGTGCCAAGCACCTTTCCACTAACATTAGTTAAATAATATTATTATTTCTTCCACAGTATAAAAAGAGTAAGAAATCCAATACCTGCAGCCTTGTGTCCCACGTCCTTCCTCAGTAGAGGCTTAAGGAGAATGAAGGTGACACAGAAAGAGAAACAGACATTGCCCCAACAAAATTAATCCATCCAGTGTCGTGTCATGCATCCTTCCTCTGTAGAGGCTTAAGGAGAATGAGGGTGACACAGTGAGAGAGTAGAATACAACCCCTGTAAAGTTGATCCATCCAATATATAGTGTGTCCCACATCCTTCCTCTGCGGAGGCTTAAGGCAAATGAGGGGAGCACAGTGAAAAGCAGTTTTTATATATGGGGGTCATTTAACCCTCCACAATTTTAAAAGTCATTCTAGACCTTACTATAATTATATTTAATGGTTATTTAAGCATTAATGATTTTAAAAGTCATTTTAGACTTTGATATATTTATACTTAAACGTTATATTAGATAAAGTGTTAATACATTTACATGTGGGGGTAATTTGACCCTCCATCATTGTAAAAGTCACTTTATACACTAAACATTTTTATAATGGGGGTATTTAACCCTCCAACACTTTCAAAGTCCCTTTGGACGTTAATATATTTATAATGGGAGTTATTTAACCCTCCATCATTATCAAACATATCCAGACTATGAATTATATAAATAATTAACCCCCTCCAAGGGATGTAACCCAGTTGGATTACAATCAGGGGTGTATGGGTTCGAGGCCCCAAGTACAGTTGCACTTAGGGTTGAAAATAGTTTAGGGTTTGGACCCCAAAGTAAATTATCCTTAGGGTTAGGATCAGAGGTGTAGTTTAGGTTTAGGGCCCTAAGGTAAGTTATCCTTAGGGTTAGGGGTGTATTTGGGGTTAAGGCCCTAAGGTCAATTATCCTTAGGGTTGGGGGTGTCTTAGGATTAGGGCCCTAAGGTAAATTATCCTTAGGGTTAGGCATCCCAGTTGCGTGTTTAGGTTTAGGGCCCCAAGGTGAGTTATCCTTGGGGTTAGGCATCTCAGATGCGTTTAGGTTTAGGGCTCTAAGCAGCTTTCCTGTTAAAGATTATGGTTAGGGCATGGTTTAGGTTAAGGCCTATAATTTAAGTATGGGTAGCCGTGATCAGGTTCCAGACTTACAGGAATCCTGTATCAGGTCCCCAAGGTTAGGATCCTAAGGTAAAGTACCCTTAGGATTAGTATCAGGGGTGAGTTTTAGGTTTAGGGCCCTGGCAGTTAGCCTTAGGGCCTAGGCCAAGAACAACACGTAATTACCTAGGTGGTAACCCAGATCTGGCTCCAAAATAGGATTCCTAGATCAGGTCCCGACACGTGTTTCGCGCTGCCATGCGCTCATCAGGGAACCGGCATGTAATTGCCTACTAGGCCTTAGAATTGACGGTGGCACGAAGAAGGCGTATGCTGATGAACCTCGATGGCACGGGCTGGTTAGGTTTATGAATAGGGGCCGAGACCCCTGCCTGCACCCTGGCATGCCAGGGACACAGTAATGCACTGGCCAATCAATCAGGTTCATCGGTGCATCAGCCCGCTTACGCACCAACACATCATCCCTTTAAACAGGGTTTGGACATGCATAATTATCCCCATAGTAAGAAATGTCAATCTTTACCTTGTTTTCTCCAGGGGACGGCGGCGACGACGACATGGAAGGTCCAGGAGAGTCCCAGCAGCAGGAGGCCAATATGGGTTAAAGCCACACAGGGAGTAGTACACGATGCCAACAGGTTTATGCCCTTCCCTGCAGCTAAAGTACCCCGGTCCATCCTTGTTATGGGGTTTCGCCTAAATCGGATGTTGCCCCCTCAGATCTGCATTCCAATGTGGTTCACAGCGTGGTGGGCCTTTAACCTCAGCCTACGCCGGACCGCCTTCTCCCAGATCTGGCAAACCGCCCACTATAGGCTGGCAACCACCTGCGGCACGGACTTTCACCTGAGGGCCCCCCAGAGGCACATCCCAGCATGTGGGTTAGCTCCAGACTCAATCCATTGCCATCCTATGCCAAGCACGATCCCAGTGGAGCTAATCTATTAGCACTGTGTCCCAACACCCTTCCTCTACAGAGGTTTTAGGGAGATTAGGGTAACACAGTATAGAAAAGTTTTAAATATGGGAGTTATTTAAACCCTCCATAGATTTATGCGTGGGAGTTAATTAAACCCTCCACAATCCAATATCTGGGGGGTTAGGGTTAGGGTTAGGGTTAGGGTTAGGGTTAGGGTTAGGGTTAGGGTTAGGGTTAGGGTTAGGGTTAGGGTTAGGGTTGGGTTAGGGTTTAGGCGTTAGAGGTCCCCTGAATTTAGGGAAGGGGCATAGATAGGGGTAAGGGTTTGTGATAGGGGAAGGGGTTATGACTTATGGTTAGGGTTTGGGAAAGGGCAGTTAAGGTTAGGGACCAGGGACAGGAGATGGTAGGGGTAGGAGGTGGTTTGGGGTTAGGGCTCAGGGACTGGGGATAGGTAGTGGTTAAGGTTAGGGTTTGTGGTAGGGGAAGGGGTTATGACTTAGGGTTAGGGTTTGGGAAAAGGCGGTTAAGGTTAGGGACCAGGGATAGGAGATGGTAGGGGTAGGAGGTGGTTTGGGGTTAGGGCTCAGGGACTGGGGATAGGTAGTGGTTAAGGTTAGGGTTTGTGGTAGGGGAAGGGGTTATGACTTAGGGTTAGGGTTTGGGAAAAGGCGGTTAAGGTTAGGGACCAGGGATAGGAGATGGTAGGGGTAGGAGGTGGTTTGGGGTTAGGGCTCAGGGACTGGGGATAGGTGGTGGTTAAGGTAATGGTTTGTGGTAAGGGAAGTGGTTATGACTTAAGGTTATGGTTTGGGACAAGGCGGTTAAGGTTAGGGACCAGGGATAGGAGACGGTAGGGGTAGAAGGTGGTTTATGGTTAGGGCTCAGGGACTGGGGATAAGTAGTGGTTAAGGTTAAGGTTTGTGGTAGGGGAAGAGGTTATGACTTATGGTTACGGTTTTAGAAAAGGTGGTAGAGGTTAGGGACCAGGGATAGGAGATGGTAGTGGTAGGAGGTGGTTTATGGTTAGGGCTCAGGGACTGGGGATAGGTAGTGGTTAAGGTTACGGTTTGTGGTAGGGGAAGAGGTTATGACTTATGGTTATGGTTTGGGAAAAGGCGGTTAAGGTTAGGGACCAGGGATAGGAGATGGTATGGGTAGGAGGTGGTTTATGGTTAGGGCTCAGGGACTGGGGATAGGTAGTGGTTAAGGTTATGGTTTGTGGTAGGGGAAGAGGTTATGACTTATGGTTAGGGTTTGGGAAAAGGCGGTTAAGGTTAGGGACCAGGGATAGGAGATGGTAGTGGTAGGAGGTGGTTTAGGGTTAGGGCTCAAGGACTGGGGATAGGTAGTGGTTAAGGGTTAGGGTTTATGTCATGGGTAATGGTGTCGGAGACCCCCTTGCCCACCTGTATGCACTGGCCATCTGTGCCGACCAGTTAACCATTCTTATCTCTCATTGAGACCATGTGGATATGCTGTATTGAGCTTTATGATCCAAAGTCTCTCTGCTCTTTTCCTTTGCATCATGGACCAATTGGGGTTGGATTGGAGGACCATCACTCTGCAGGCATCCCAGCCATGGTCAACAAAGTGTCGTACCAGGTAAGTATCTGTCCTTTTCTGTTTGATGATGTGTTTATGCTGTGCCAACCTTGTTAGGATTGTGTTGCCTGTTTCACCCACATATTGGCTTCCACAGTGGACACAGCTAATCAGGTAAGTGCAATTTTTGGTGTGTACCGTGCCCAGTTTGTAGGTGGGGAAAACTTCCAGACTACGTCGGTTTTGCACGTAATCCCTTTGGTAGAAGACTGTACATTGGTTTCTTACTTTGAGCTCCCTTATCTGTTTGATTTGTGCTCTTACCAGATGATCTTGCAAGCTTTTATTTTTCCTATAGGCCGCAATGAGTGAGTGGTTCCTGAGTGTTCCTGAGTGTTCCTGTGTTTCTAGGAGGTTGGACCTGATCAACCTTGCCAGCCTGGTAGTGGCCGAAGAGTATGTGGTGATGAAGGGGATCTTGGGTCCATCCACCTGAGGTTTGGATACCTGATACGTTTTGAGGATTCTCCTTAAAAAAGACCTGTTGTAACCCCTGGGCCTCAGGGCCTTGAATAGCACCCGCACTGCTTCGAAGAAATCCCGTTCCCGGGTACATATCCGTTGGAAGCGCAGCAACTGCGATTTAACCAGACCAGCATATGTATGCTTGGGGTGAAAACTCCTCTTATGTAAAAGAGCATGTGTGTCCGTGTCTTTAAAAAAAACCTTTATGTCCAATTTGTGGGATATGGTGAAGGTCGGTCCTTTATAGGTGGTAGTGTCTAGAAAGTCAATGGACTGTAGGCTGGTGGTAAACTTTATTTTGATAGATAGATTGTGGTTATTCAATACATCAATGAACCCTTTAAAGTCCTCCTGTGAGTAGGTCCAAACACCCCAGATGTCATCCAAGTAGCGAAAGTAATATAGGGGCTGTTTGGTGCAGCGGGATAAGGCCGCGGCCTCCCATTCTGCCATGAATATGTTAGCATAGGCAGGGGCAAACTTCTTGCCCATTGCTGTTCCTTTAATTTGCAGAAAAAAATCATTATTGAATACAAAATCATTCCTAGTTAAATTGATTTCTAATAATTGGAGAAGTTCCCTGTCTGGTCTACTTGGATCTGGGTATTTTGAGAATATATTTCTAATGGCCTGTATGCCTTCTCCGATGTCAATATTGGTGTATAGGCTGTCAACATCCATGGTAAAAAGGTAGGCCTGTGGAGGGATTTCTAAGCTTTTGATTTTCTGGACAAAGTCGTAGGTGTCTTTAATATAGCTAGGATGACGGGTTGAAAGGGGATTTAAATAATAGTCCAAAAATTGGGCCGTGTGGTAAGTCTCGCTGCTACAGTCAGAGACTATAGGCCTACCTGGGGGAATTTCGTGGGGTTTGCTCCAATTGGATGGGTCCTTGTGAATTTTAGGGAGCATATAGAATATTCTGGCCCTGGGATGTGAGTCCCCTATTAGATAAGATTTTTGTTTTGCATTTATAAATTTGCCATGGTAAAGGGATTGAATAATATTTTTTACTAAGGGGACTGTTTCTAAATAAATTGGGTTATGCAATTTTTGGTAGTAATTATTGTCATGTAATTGTCTATATCCTTCCCATAAGTATTGTTCCCTATCCAAAATAACTATTGAACTGCCCTTATCCGCTGGTTTGATTATAATGTTTTTGTTATCTTTTAACTGTTTTAAGGCCTCAAGTTCCTCTGGAGTAAGGTTGGGTTTCTCCTGGGATGGTCGAAACCGTCCTTGAAAGTCCATCAGGTCCCTTTCCACCAAGGTAAGTATATCCATAGGTAATTTATCTGGAGGGGGAACCCAGTCTGATTGAGGAGTAAAAGGAGGAGGAGTTGAATCCGCACCATTCTGGAAATAGGCAGCCAGCCTTAACCTCCTGTGGTATTTTTGCAGGTCCAGCCTTGCTTGGAGCAATTGCCTCTTTCTACCAGTAGATGGAGTCGGAACAAAGGTCAAGCCTTTCTGGAGTAAGGTAAGTTGTGCAGAGGTAAGTATAAATTTTTTGGTTAAATTTATGACACCTTTAGACCCCTCCTGTGATTGCAGGTTTGTGGGGGAATTTAGTTTAAATAATTAAGCCAATGTTTGAGCATGTTGTCCGCTGTTTCCCTTGTCCAATGTACTTTGTCTAGGTCAACTTCGAAGTGACTCCCCGGAAGAGCAGGTATGTATTTTAAGTTGTTTTTTATATAATCATTTAAGATGCCCAATTGCGCCTGTTCTCTTAGTGGGAGAAGTCCTGAGAAATTAATTTCTGGGACCCAAATTTCCGCTAAGGGGATTACGTATGTTTGGCCATCCTAAGGGCCGCCTGCATCTGTTTAATGGCTGTATCTTTAGCATTCTGTGCCCGATTATTGAGGCCGAAAGACAATATGACCTGTGTCACTTCTAAGGTGGGAGCCATTTTAACCAAAACTCCCTCAATGTGTCTAAATGTGGCCCCTGGAAAACCGTCAATTTGGAGGTCCGCATTCGTATGGGGGGGGAATCCTACACAAATTAGAGTCGCCTAGCAATAAGCACTTTTTTTGGGGAACTAATTTCCAATCCGCTGTCTTCCTAGACGTAACAATATGTCTTGTGGGCCTAAACAATCGAGGTCCACTCTGCTGACTTGGGGATGTGGCAACCAAAAGGGCCTGTGTAGCCACCTTCAGGCTGGTGACTAGGCGGGGGCTCAATCCACCCTTCTTTGTATTTTCAGGACTGGCCTGAGGGCTATCCTCTTGTTCCTCCACCACTAAGTGCTCATCCTCCTGCATCATGCAGGGATTAGATCGTCTTGCCCGGGATGAACTCCGTGGAAGACGCTGTGGTCTCACCAGGTGAGTTTGGGTATGATGGTCTAGCAAAGGGGAGGCAGGGGGAGTTTCTGCGTCGTCTGTTTCATTAACTGCCCCATCGTCTGAACTATCGGACCAATCTCTATGTTGTTCAGCCCCTGTAGAAATTGTTCTGGTGGGTCTGTCCTCCTCCAGAGCGGATATCAAGGATTGTGGTGAATGGCTAGCTGTAGCATGGACTTCAGCCTGGACCACCATACTATTCCTGGTTATTTTTTGTGGTGGGATAGGTGAGGACTGTAAGCCCTCCCGTGGTTCTAAAACTGAATTAGTGCCCCCAGGATTGGGTTGGGGGGTCGGGCTGCGAGTTCTTTCAGATACTAATGTGAGTGCCTCATGTATGGCTTTGTCTTTAAGCCTCCGGCCTATATCTCTCTTAGCCCATTTAATGGCCAAATTAAAACAGGTCTCCCACTCCTGGAATGCAGAATTTTGGAATTTCGCCAGTTCAGCTTCCAGGGTATCCTCATAATGCTGTCTAAGAATTAGCATTGTAGTATGGGCCCAATATTTGGCATTGCCCTCAATCAAGGTTTTTGTCCCGGGACTGGGCAGTGCCGGTTGTACTATTTCAGTCAAATAGTATTCTATACTGTTAATCATAGGGGGTTGGTCCCCTGCCACATTACCCTTGTGGTGTACCAGTTTAATTATACGGACCACGGCCCGAGCCCTTGGTGCCAATCCGGAGTCTGTGCGATCCCGAGGCTCCGCCTTCCCCTCATGACCCCTGTTGTTGTATCTGTTTATGTTTTGCAGGAACCGGGGGCCCCCTTGTGTCCTGGTACGCACCCTGTCCTGCTCTTGTGTGTTATATCTCCTATTGTAGTTAAATCTATGAGCGGGTCCAAATCGGACCCGCGGTTCAAAAAATTGAGGTCCTCTGGACCATTGCTGGACATTATTGTGGTAAGTAGGAGCTGGTCTCCTATGTCTGCCATATTTGACAATATCCGCATAGGAAAATCCAGTCTCCCTCAGCGTGGATCGCTGTATGTGTTGGTTTGGACGGGGTGCCGGCCAGTCCGTGCCCTGATTTGCACGTTTGCCTTTCCGGGTCACCACTGTCCATCCGTCCCGATCTGGGAATGTCATTTTAACCGTAACAGGTATGTGTGTTCTTTTCTTTCAGAAGCTGAAAAATTAGTTTGGTGTCAGATTGATGTCCCCGCAGGTGAGTATCAAGGTAAATAATAAGGTAAGTAAAAGTTTTGTGTGAATATTTTCTTATAAAACAAGAAGAAAGGAACAAAAAACTGAAAAAATAGGAAGAAAAAAGTCTTTCTTTAATTAAATCAATATATATCCAGGATCAAAATTCAAAAATTGAAGAGAGAACAAGCCGTAGTTGCAACGTTTCGGCCCTCTGGGGGCCTTCGTCAGGCTGGCTTGTTCTTTTAATAGAGAAAAATATATTAGGTTTTAAAATTGTGCTCCCAGAGTTTTATGTAGTTTTTCTAACACAATGTAAAAGAAAATGTGGATCTGCCCTGTAAGGGATAAATCTAAGTGCTATAATAGCAATCCAAGATAAACTGCCAGTGTCTCTCACTCTCAGGCTGCAAGCAAACAAGTGACTATCCACTGAAGTGACTGTTGCATTCCAGTCGGAGGGGGCGGGACAAATGCGAGTCTTTCAAAAAGGGCCAATCAGGGTCTCCCAAGATGTGTTATATTTTTTAAGTATTGTATATTTGGCAAAATTATTGTTTCTGTAATTTTTCTGGTGAAGACTTATAAAGTATAATGTTATAGATTTTAGTTTGGACAACTTTTATTGTGATTTACTGTGGATAAGTATATTTTATATATATTTTTTTCATAGCTAAAAGGAATCCTGCACAACATTTCCAGGTTATAGAGACCTTTTATCATTATCATTTTAAATATATATATATATATATATATATACATACATACACATATATATATATATATACATATACATACCTTTTAATATTCATTTTCTTTGTCATAATATAGCTACAATCATGCTGGTTATAATCACGTAGTTGATGTAATAATTATGAGGATATAATATGTAATTTATAAATAAGTTGCGGTTGAACTGTTGAAGGCACGAGGCACGGGCTAGTTAGGGTTGGGTTAGGGTTTAGGCGTTAGAGGTCCCCTGAATTTAGGGAAGGGGCATAGATAGGGGTAAGGGTTTGTGATAGGGGAAGGGGTTATGACTTATGGTTAGGGTTTGGGAAAGGGCAGTTAAGGTTAGGGACCAGGGACAGGAGATGGTAGGGGTAGGAGGTGGTTTGGGGTTAGGGCTCAGGGACTGGGGATAGGTAGTGGTTAAGGTTAGGGTTTGTGGTAGGGGAAGGGGTTATGACTTAGGGTTAGGGTTTGGGAAAAGGCGGTTAAGGTTAGGGACCAGGGATAGGAGATGGTAGGGGTAGGAGGTGGTTTGGGGTTAGGGCTCAGGGACTGGGGATAGGTAGTGGTTAAGGTTAGGGTTTGTGGTAGGGGAAGGGGTTATGACTTAGGGTTAGGGTTTGGGAAAAGGCGGTTAAGGTTAGGGACCAGGGATAGGAGATGGTAGGGGTAGGAGGTGGTTTGGGGTTAGGGCTCAGGGACTGGGGATAGGTGGTGGTTAAGGTAATGGTTTGTGGTAAGGGA
The DNA here is from genome assembly GCF_048594095.1 of Paramormyrops kingsleyae. NCBI lineage: Eukaryota > Metazoa > Chordata > Actinopteri > Osteoglossiformes > Mormyridae > Paramormyrops > Paramormyrops kingsleyae. Next base: position 984 of record NC_132813.1, on the reverse strand, counting down.
AGTGGTTATGACTTAAGGTTATGGTTTGGGACAAGGCGGTTAAGGTTAGGGACCAGGGATAGGAGACGGTAGGGGTAGAAGGTGGTTTATGGTTAGGGCTCAGGGACTGGGGATAAGTAGTGGTTAAGGTTAAGGTTTGTGGTAGGGGAAGAGGTTATGACTTATGGTTACGGTTTTAGAAAAGGTGGTAGAGGTTAGGGACCAGGGATAGGAGATGGTAGTGGTAGGAGGTGGTTTATGGTTAGGGTTAGGGTTAGGGTTAGGGTTAGGGTTAGGGTTAGGGTTAGGGTTAGGGTTAGGGTTAGGGTTAGGGTTAGGGTTAGGGTTAGGGTTAGGGTTAGGGTTAGGGTTAGGGTTAGGGTTAGGGTTAGGGTTAGGGTTAGGGTTAGGGTTAGGGTTAGGGTTAGGGTTAGGGTTAGGGGTTAGGGTTAGGGTTAGGGTTAGGGTTAGGGTTAGGGTTAGGGTTAGGGTTAGGGTTAGGGTTAGGGTTAGGGTTAGGGTTAGGGTTAGGGTTAGGGTTAGGGTTAGGGTTAGGGTTAGGGTTAGGGTTAGGGTTAGGGTTAGGGTTAGGGTTAGGGTTAGGGTTAGGGTTAGGGTTAGGGTTAGGGTTAGGGTTAGGGTTAGGGTTAGGGTTAGGGTTAGGGTTAGGGTTAGGGTTAGGGTTAGGGTTAGGGTTAGGGTTAGGGTTAGGGTTAGGGTTAGGGTTAGGGTTAGGGTTAGGGTTAGGGTTAGGGTTAGGGTTAGGGTTAGGGTTAGGGTTAGGGTTAGGGTTAGGGTTAGGGTTAGGGTTAGGGTTAGGGTTAGGGTTAGGGTTAGGGTTAGGGTTAGGGTTAGGGTTAGGGTTAGGGTTAGGGTTAGGGTTAGGGTTAGGGTTAGGGTTAGGGTTAGGGTTAGGGTTAGGGTTAGGGTTAGGGTTAGGGTTAGGGTTAGGGTTAGGGTTAGGGTTAGGGTTAGGGTTAGGGTTAGGGTTAGGGTTAGGGTTAG